>NC_056730.1:331409043-331583767 GCF_019279795.1 Protopterus annectens
CTGTGAAAGTAAGTTTATTTATTCACACAACCAGAGCTGCTCCTTTTTCATAAAACCCAGCACTGGAATCTGAAATGCAATGGGTGCTAGTGCAGAGTCTAAATTAATTTAGTTAACCATTGAATCTTCTTCATGTCTACATCTGACCAAAGGTATCATGAAAATTCTCATGAAAGGAGATACTGCCAGCCCAGCTATCTGGAATTTTGTAAATAATTATATGTCACTTGTGAATATCAGCAGGATTCATATGCTTGTGTTACAAATGTATTAGAACTGTATGTCATACAAGATGGTTTGTACAGACATCTACTGAAGAGGTATTTTACAAGTGTTGTTTAAACATGTAACCACAGTATACTCTACTGGATTAGAACAGAAATGTACCCTGCACTATTGTTAACTGTTTAGATGTACATATTTTAACAATAGAAACTGGGACACAGGAGGTTAAATTCAGAAAAGTAGGCAAAATTAAATTACTTTATGGCCACGCAATAAAAAAGATTTTATCTTTCAGTTTCACTGCAGCAAGAGACAATGTCTGTACCAGGGAAGTCTTTTTTATTGCATTGGAAGTGTTTGATTCTTTTATGACTTCCAGGGGATCTGCAAAGATCTGAGAAAAAGCCCTTGTGTATGTATTTTCACAGGTAGTTGCTAAATGCTACCATCAGCATCAATGTTTTTTTTCACCTGGGATAGTCTCAGATGACAAGAAATTATGCAAGCTTTCCCAACAGTAATATTTGAGATATTAATTTAAGAACTCTGCAGAGAGACTGAGTATTCTGTATTTTGTCTTTGACCTGACAGCATCAGCAAGACCCATTCACCACATATATCTTGCTCTAAAGTAAGTTATGAGGTACAGTAATTTCTCTCAGATACAGTTACACATATAGCAAAACTTAATTTAGATGTTTTTCTTTATTTGAAACTCTCCTGCAATGTTGTTTTAAACATTTCCTGTGATTTTGAACTCTGAAATTAATGTGATTATATACTAAATATTTTCTTGCCCTTTTATTATTAAATATATTTAAACCTTTCATTGTGGCTATTTGAGAGACATATTTAAGTTCTGAAAGTACTTGAATATTTATTTGGTGGGCCACTCCTAATAGCCTTGCTCTTGGTCAAACTACCATTTATATCAGTAGTAACATTACATAGTAAGATTGGACACCATTTGTTCAGGGCCTTAAAGTAGACAAGGAGCTGGATTGTGGAGTGAAAACTACCTTATGGTCTGGGCAGAAGGGGGCATAGCTAGTAAACCTGTGCCAGCCTTTCCCAGGTGTGTGTGTGTGTGTGTAAATCAAACCTCAAAGTGCATGTGTGTGTGTGTGTGTGTGTGTGTGTGTGTCAGCTATATGGGCAGGGACAAGCACTGGTTGGACAGAGAGGGTGCTGGAGGTCTTGGGCTTGGCCACTCAGCTGAGATCTCAGCTCTACAGCTGTGCCGCTGGGGAGTCTTACTGGGGATCTGGAGAAAGAGGGAGAAACCAGCCCCAGACTGACTGTGGTCTCTGTGTGTTCTTAAGGGAAATTGCTCTTGATGCAGAGTGCTGCATCTGGAAATACTGTGTGTGTACTTGTCATCCTGCCAATGTATGTCCCCCACTGGTGCTAGTGGAAAGGATTGAGGCTCCCTGACTACTGGTCCAATGGTGGGCGTCATAAGAATATTACTGGTCGTGAAACATAGAATTCTGAGATGTTGCCATCTTAGTCTGGTTGGAAAATATCAGGAAGTGCTCGTTGTAGCATTCCACTTGGTTCTGAGGAACAAAGGCCATTATAAGGCATGTATCCAGTAGGCATTCCAAAAACGCTGTCCTGTGGGATGGAATAAGAAGATTTCTTTGTTCATCTGAAACCCCAAGTTGATAATCAGGTTAAATACTCAAGCCAGAGATACCTGGCAGCCTGTGAAAGATTTTTCAAAAATAAAGTTACTGTCTAAAACTGGAAAATGTGAATGACCTATGACCTGCAACCTGCAATGGGCTAGTACAACAGCCAGGCACTTTAGTGTAGTAGATGAGCCAAATGGCAATGCAGAAAACTAAAAATGTAAACCAGACAGAAAAACATAAATAAAGGATGAATTATTTGACAACTGGAATGTGATAACCATATTTTAAATCCAAGGTAACCAGAAAGCTGACGGGTGGAATGAAGCTCTTCAAAGCAGTTTAACAAAGGAGCATCCCCTTGACCCTTCCCAGATGTTGGCAAAAGTGGTTCTCCCATAACAGACAACAGCAGCAGAGGATGAGCCCATCTCCCGGTTGTTAGTGGCGTCCAAAAGAGCAGTAGCAGAGGGACAAAGAACAACCAATGACTACAGCATAATCACCCATTAGCAGGATCCATGGGAAAGACTAAAGCCTCCCAGATAATTTTTTTCCTTCTTGCATATTAGTGAGGGATCGATAGTGTTACCAGTCCATGTCCTGCCTGCAAAAGGAGTCTCACAGGCAGACAGTGGAGCCTTGAAGAATCTGTATTATCTCCTGACTAGAAAAATTACTTTCCAAGATGAAATTTTCTAGTGACAACCACCAAACACACTAGCCACTGCCCTTCACAACACTGCAATGCAGAAACAGCATACTTATCCTCACAAAAAATGAAACTAAATAAGGTAATCCCCAAGGGACCCAGGGCCAGTTGTCATCTGAAAAAAAGTGTCTGTCAAGCAGTTAGCAGAGCTTAGAAGAGACAGAAAAACGCTGACAGAGAAATCCTAGCCCCTAACAACAAAACTTGTGGAAAATGTTCATTTTTCTTTCATAAGAAAATAGATATTTTCAAATGATTCTACATGGAGATCCACGACAGAAAATGTAAAAGTCTGACATAAAATCTTTAGTGACAGACACTATAAAGATCAGGTCTTGCTTCAAACACATTTCTGACAGAAAGACAAGACTTTTCTTCACACAAACACTGAAATAAAAAATTATGACGTAGAAGGTAACACCCAAATGGGGTAATTATCTGCTCAGCCTTGTAGACATGCTAGTCGATCATCAATCACCTTAAGCCCAAAAAGGAAAGCACTCTTCTGCAGCAAGAATGTTCTGAAGTTTTGGTGCCCTGGCCACTAAATTTATCCTGCCTTCCTAATGCTGCACAGTGACTGAGGTGTGTGGAAGGTGTTCTAAAACTTTGAAAGCAGGCCAGCTGGTCTGATCCTTGGCAGGACAAATTGTACAGCTTAGGCAACTGCCACAGTGAACTCATGATGGACATCACATTAACATAGTCTTCTAGTACTGTCATATGTTGCTCCTTATTCTCAAATGTGATTTCTTTATAAAATCTTGAGCTCCCATGTTCTTCAGGACATGCCTTGTTGTGCAAATTCTCTGGTGTCCAGGTCCTTCAACACCCCTGAAATGAGGTTCCATCTGGAAAAAATGCATTAAGTGCACACATGCATACATGATAAACATCATTATTTAAATTAACTTCTGTTATAGTTCAAGAGCATAACTGGAATGATGTAAAACTAACAAAAAGACGTTAGTAAAAAAACACTGAAGAAAGTCATTCTGAAAATGAACTCAGTGGAATTCAAAGTATGGGGAAAAGCTGCTTTAAAGTGTGCACAGCCCCATCAATAAAGGGAAAATTTAAACCAGCATTCAGAAGCACCTGCAATTTACCCCCTCTGACTTTTTACTGCTCTAAATGGCTCCCTACTGAAATGTCGGGATTTAAAATGTTGAGTGTCGACAAGCTGCAGAAAAATGACCAATAACACAGAAGAGCAAATCCTGATTCTCTCTTCACCTAAAAATTTCTTTCTTCAAAGTGGGCAAGCCCCACCGCACCCCCCACAAACCCCAAACTTGTATATACAAAGTCAGAGATCTCCACACCCCAAAGAAAAGGAAATAGTACGAGAAACAGCATCTCGTAAGTCCATTCTTTCAGCCATTCAATCTCTGTATTTCAGGACTCTCTGTAGCAGGTCCAGGCATTTCAAATGGCTACCACTCTAAATATTTAAAGTAATTGTAGCATCTGTTTCTGTATCTTATTTCACAGAGCTTGAATATTAAGAACATTGCAACATCCAAAATTGCATCTACAGAGGGCATAATTTGCTCACCAGTGTTTTTACTGATGCATCTGGAGCATTCCTCCCCGGGCCTCCGCTGAAAACAGGCTCTGTGGAACCTAGTTGGACTTTCCCGGTCAACAAATGTTAAATAAATAAATAAATAAATAAATAATCTCCCCCCTGTGTGGGCTGCTTTCATGTTTAATCATCCTTGAGCACCCTTTGGTACATCATTGAAGTTGTACTGCTCTCTATTCTGCAGGGTTTGCCTGATCACTAGTTTACAGTGGCGTACCCTTTCATTTAGTTTCAGTCTTCTAACAGACACTGCAAAACTCTCCCTATGGCCATGTGTTTACCTTTACTGGGCTGGGTGTGCAGAATCACTGGGTCTGAGAAAGCCCAGACGGACTGTCTCCCACATTAGTGGGAGGTGTGGCCTGATTCACTCCCCTCCTAGCCCCAATTACTCAGGCATCCCCCATGATCAACAATCCCACTGCTCTTCTCTCACTTTTTATTGACATCATAAACCTGCTTAAAGGCACAACTACATATAAGGACCATTTCCATTCACTCACCCATTCCGTACCATCCATCATAATAGTATTACCTGCTTAGAACCACATGACTCATTATGCAATCTCATACAGCACTTATCTAGAGCCTCCCCAGGAATACAGCTGCTCAACACAGAACTAATCATCTCCCACTACTGCCAGGGGTCTGAATATCCCTCCTAGCTACCTCTCAAACTATTTGCCCATCCTGATTATTCTACCTCTCAGGAAAGCTTAAACCAAGAGACACTAACAGAGCAAGAAAATACTTGCTTATGTCCAACTGCTATTAGGCATGCCAGTAGAGCTAGTTTCTCCCACATCCAGCTGATTGTACCTTCCTGCTAAACAATACATTAAATGCACTGTTTTTGCTGCGTCTTATAATAGGGTGTCCCGTCTTCAGCTGAGCAGGTGTCCCCTACACCTATTCTCCCTGGTCACCCTCAAGATGTATATACTGCATTTCAATCTTCTCCCTAAAACTAAGCTGTTTTGAGACATAGCAAGCCAAGCAGCAACGCTTTAACCTGTCTGATAACAACCAACAGAATAAAAACATATTTAAAATTAGATTTGGATTACACTGCTGATGAACAAACAGTTCTTTGTACATTACCATAGCTCAGGACTTGACTTTTCTTTGGGGACTAGCTCCATGTTACAAGCAGCTTCACTGCAATCCCCACCCTCCCCATATCGTAAACTCTGTTGGCAAACACATATCACATGACACTTCATTAGCCATACGGCCAAGCAATTAAAACCTAATAGATAACTAATTAATTACAAATTGGTAAACACTATTTTCTCCTCATCCCTCTCATCACCACCAACTCAACAGGTGCATTCAAATTTTTTTTTGTAGTTTTGTATACTCTTCTACACAACTATTTCACAATTCCCATCATGCATATACATCAACTCCTCTAAACTAAAACTTTAGCTATCCAAAGCCAATTAACTACATATGAATCATACCTTAACTATACGCAAACCAACTCCTCCAGAAAAAACTTACTCCCCCCTTCCACAGATACAACTCCCTAATCTAGTAAAATTCTACTAAAAAATATACACTACTAACCTATTCCAAACATAAAATCTTACACTCCAGTGCAAAAAAGTATCAAAAAATTACTCCAGTAACCTCAAGAACTCCACCACTCACCTCAATAACCTAACAGAAATATACACCCCAACCTTGGCTCAACACTAGCCCCACCTAAACAAAATCAAACATCCAATCCCCCAAACCCCTGCATAAATACTCCCCTCAACAATCTACAAAAACGCAGCAACCCCCACAGTTTCTTCCTTGACCCTAAAAATATATAATCTCAACACCTGAAAGCATCTGCAATAAGATATCATACCTTCAAGCATGAATTAAATTCAATCAACCCACATACTAGTTATCACTGAAACATGGTTAAGACCTGAAATTAAAGATGAAGAAATCATTCCTCCCTATTACATCATCATTAGGAAAGAACAAATGCGTAAACATGAGAGGGGCACGGGCATCATCTTTCAAGCTACCTTACAAATCCATAGCCACTTTCCAACTATTCCACAACACAGCAATGAAAAAATACTAATAGCCAAACTCCACCTAACCAATCAGAAATCTATAACTACTGTAGCCACCTCCATCCCACCCTCCCCCAAAATGTCAGAATAACTGAAAACATACTTGGCTACTTTCAAACAAGACTCCATACTGTTAAGTGACCTTAATATAAACTGGACACAAACTCCACCCCTCATAATATTAACCTCTATCATTTCACTAAGATGATCCAACAACCAACTTGATTTGACAAAGCATCAAAAAACATTCATACTAAACTGCACACTGTCAACCATTAAAAAAAGCTAGCCATCCCCCTTCCAAACTCTCTCAGTGATCATCACCCCACCTACATTTGATAGTATCCCACATTCATGGATAAAAGAGTGCTTAAAAATGTATAAGATACACCCTACACTGATTGATTACATTACAGTAACCATGAAACAGTGGCAGACCACTTTGCAATTAAGCCATGATAAAGGACAGATTATTATCCCAGGGATAAAAATTCAAGGGGGGATATTCCAGGGCGACTCTCGTCACCCTTGCTATTCTGCCTTGCCATTAACCCATTAAGCTGCTTACTTAACAGCCTAGGCCAGGGCTTCAATTTGGCTTCTAGAAAACAACAAAGTCTAATGACTTCTCATCTTCTCTTTGTTGATGATTTCATCTTCTCTTTGTTGATGATTTAAAATTGTATAGCTCATCAGATGAGGAACTGAAAGCACAGCTGCAGGTTGTCAAAACTTTTTCAGATGATATCGGAATGTCATTTGGTCTTGATAAATGTGCAAAAGCAACCTTTAAAAAAGGAAAATTGCAGCACCAGGAAAACAGTTTGGGACAAGAATGTGATATAAAAGAACTTGAGCAAGAGGGGGTGTATAAATACTTGGGAATTGATGAAGGATCAGCAATAACACATGAAAAAATGTGAATGAAGCTCAGTAAGGAGTACTTTAGAAGACTTAAATTAATCCTGAAAACAGCATTGATACCTACGAACAAGATCCAAGCTATAAATCAATTTGCTCTTCCTGTCCTAACTTATAGTTTTGGAATGATTGACTGGCCCCAAAAAGTGTTGGATAGACTGGATATCAAAACAAGAAGGATGCTTCATGCTCGCCAAATGATTTATAAAAATCAGTATATACCAAGATTATACATCCCCCGTTGAGTCTCCTTGAAATTGATTACATGTATAGATCCGCAATTGTGGGACTCCACATCTACTGACCTTACAAGATCCAAATGTTTTGAAAGTTTTGAAACATGAGGAGAATAAATCAAAGATGACATCTCTGCTTAATTTAGCAGAAGCATATCGACGTCAAGCAGGAATGGAAATCAAACCAGAAGTGGATAAAAACCAGGCAGCAACTAAATGTGCTAAAAAAGAAAAGAAAGAATATAAGGTGAAGCATCAAATGAGAAGGCAAGAAATGTGGAAAAAACATAAATACAGTTGCAAGTATAAAAAACTTCTGGAAGAGCCTCATGTTGATCAAGAATGAACGCAGGAATGGTTAAGGAGAGGTGAATTTACATCAATAAATGAAAGGTTAATATTGGCAGCCCAAGACAGTGGGCTGTGTACATGCTGATTTACTAAGCACATTGAACATGTGGGAGAAACAGACATATGTAGGTTTTGTGGAACACAGTTGGAAACCGTTACACATCTTATTGCTTGGTTGCGATGCTCTAATGGCAGAGGGACTGTATGCTGAAAGGCATAATAATGTGGCGAGATTGTTACACTGGAGATTGTGCAAACATTATGGTATCCAAGTGGCTGAAAAACATTGGAAACATGAGCCACAGAGAATCATAGAAAATGAGAAGTTATGTACCTACCATAACGTTCCATGTTAGTTGTCTTCTCTCGCCTTCTTTCTTGCTTGATGGGTTCGGAGCCGATCCTCGGCTCCGACTCGGCACTTGCTAAGCTCGAGAGTCACTTTTACCAGCTCGAGGCAGCCCCATATCCCATGATGCAAGGCGGTAAGTACCCAGATCTCGTTTGATGACAAAAGGGCAATAGCACCTAGCATAAAAACTTCCCAAAGGAAGAAAGAAGGAGAGAAAAACCTGCATGATGGTAGAAGGACCAGCTCTGTATGGTCTTCAGAACTATAATTCTTTGTAGAGAAAGGTCTGTCCAGGCTTGGCGGAAGGAGGGAGGGTCGCAAGAAAGAAGCGAGAGAAGACAACTAACATGGAACGTTATGGTAGGTACATAACTTCTCAATGTTAAGTTGTCAATCTCGCCTTCATTCTTGCTTGATGGGACCGCGTCCCTAGCACCTCTATCCTGAGTGGCTCAATGGAACAGACTCTTGAGGACGGTAGAGCCAAAACTGGCTCTGTCCCTGGAGGCCAAATCCAATTTGTAATGGGAAACAAACGTATGAGGAGTGGCCCAAGTGGCCGCTGCACAAATAGTGTCTAAAGGAAGTCTAGCTTGAAAGGCTGTAGAAGTAGCTAAGCTTCTGGTTGAATGTGCTTTAGGTTTTGAGCACAGCTGTTTTCCCCTGAGCCGATACATTTCAGAGATGACAGAAGAAAGCCATCTAGACAAGGTCACTTTTGAGACAGGAAGGCCTTTCTTGTTATCAGCATAGGAAACAAAGAGTTGATCGGATTTCCTGAATTGTTTTGTTCTGTCCAAATAATATCTGAGTTGGCGGTGGACATCAAGATAATGTAGTTTTTGTTCCGATCTGTTTGAACAGTTTGGAAAAAATACAGGGAGATCAATGGCTTGATTCAAATTAGTCTTTGAGGTGACCTTAGGCAAAAAGGTCGGATTAGTTCTCAATGATACTCTGTCTTTGTGGAAGACCAAATAGGGGGGGGCGAACAGATAGAGCATGAAGTTCAGACACCCTCCTAGCCGATGTAATAGCTACCAGGAACAAAGTTTTCCATGAAAGAAATTTCAGGGAACAAGAAACAGCTGGCTCGAAGGGGGGGAAGAATCAAGGATGTCAGCACTAAATTTAGGTCCCATTGAGGAGGAGGACTCCTGACTGGAGGCTTCAGGAGGAAAATTCCTTTCAAGAAGGCTCTACAAAGCCTGTGGGACATGATGTTGTGATCTGCGAACCCGACATGAAAGTTCGAGATAGCAGCCAACTGAACTCTAACTGTGGAAGAAGAGGAGCCCGCGTGAAAAATCTCCGCTAAGAAATCCAAAACTGCTTGAACTGGAGCAGTGAAGGGATCAATATTCTTGGCTTTAGCCCAATAAGAGAAACGTTTCCATTTGCTTGTATAAATCCTCCTGGTAGAGGATTTTAATGAAGCTACTAGGATGTCTTTAACAGGGTTAGAGATCATAGGAAGCCTGGCTAAGGAAGGAAGTGGAGCAACCATGCTGTGAGGTTGAGGAGGGATAGACCGGTGCAGCTGACCGGATTGGTGAATCAGAAGATCTGGCACTGGGTCCAGATGCCACGGCTGCACCAAAAGGTGACGATGGAGGAACGGAAACCAAATTTGTCGAGGCCAATAAGGAGCAATGAGAATCAATTTGGCTCTCAAAACGGTTGCTTTCTGGATAACTTGAGGGATCAGAGGAAAAGGAGGAAAGGCATAAAGAAGTCCCTGGGGCCAATCCTGGGTCAGAGCGTCTCTGGGGGGATGGCCTGGCAGTGGGAAGAGAGAGAAGAAGTCTGGGCATTTGCTGTTTTGGGGAGTAGCAAAAAGATCGCAACATGGGCGACCCCATTCCAGAAAAATCTCTTCCACTATAGATTGCTTGAGAGACCACTCGTGAGGCATGAGAATAGCTCTACTCAATCTGTCCACTAAAATGTTGGTTTCCCAGGGATGTGCGTTGCTACCAGAAACCGATGAGAGGAGATCGCCCATTGCCAAAGTCTGAGCGCTTCTCGACACAAGGGGTAGGACTTGGTTCCGCCCTGTTTGTTGATATACCAAACTACAGACATGTTGTCTGTGTGGACTGCAATTGTCCCTATGGGAAGAAAGTCGTTGAGGGCTTGCAACGTTAAAAGCACTGCTCTCATCTCTAGGACATTTATGTGCAGGTGGTATTCGAAAGGTTGCCACGTCCCATGAACCATCCTGCCCTGATAATGACCCCCCACCCGATCAGGTAGACATCCGTAGTGACAGTGGCTACCGGAGATGGGGGTACAAAGAGTCTGCCTTGGTGAATCTGGGGAGAAGCGATCCACCAAGCAAGATGATTCTTGCAAATCTGTGTCACCAGTATTTGGTGACGCATTGGAAGTTGTTGGTAAGACCACTGAGTGAACAACATCCATTGAAGAAGGCGCATAGAAGCGAGCCAGGGGAAGAAGGGTAATGGCCGCAGCCATGAGGCCTAACACCTTTAGAACCATTCTGGCCTGTACCTTCTTGTTGGCTAGAATGATCCTGACATGACTTTGAAGGTCTGAGATTCTTTGATCTGTAAGGGTAGCTGACATCCGAACAGTGTTTAAGTTTGCGCCTATGAAAGTAATAAACTGGCAGGGCAATAAGGATGATTTTTCGGAGCTGATCGAGATGCCCAATTGAGAACAAAGATTTATTGTGTAATCCCTGGCTTGAACAAGCTGATGCCTGGTGGTGGCTGACAGGAGCCAGTCGTCGAGATACGGAAACACCTGGAATCCTTGACGTCTCAGGTGAGCCGTGACCACTGCCATACATTTGGTGAACACTCTGGGGGCTGTAGTGAGACCAAAGGGCAGGGCTCTGAACTGGAAATGACTGGACCCCAGCCGAAAGCGGAGGAATCTCCTGGAGCGTCTGAATTTTTAAGTGATAGTACGCATCCTGAAGATCTATTGAGCACATCCAGTTGTCCTTCTGTAAGAAGGGCAGAATTGACTGAAGAGTGACCATTCGGAATCTTGTCTTCCTCACAGACTTGTTGAGTCTGCTGAGATCCAATATTGGTCTCCAGTCTCCCGTCTTTTGGGGACCAAAAGAACCTTGAGTAGATTCCGGCTCTGAATGATCTGTAGTAACTGGCTGAATGGCTCTTTTGCAGTAGTTTTAAGACTTCTAACTCTGCAATTTCCCTTAGACCGGGTGGTACATCTGGAAGGGAATTTGAGTGATAGAAAGGACTTTCCTCGAAAGGAATTCTGTAACCCTCGGATATGATCGACTGTACCCATCTGTCTTGAGTGAGGGAACGCCAGGCTTCTGGGTACAGCGATAGTCTTCCCGACTGCCTCCAAGGATGGACAGCCGGGCAACACCTCAGGGATGCTGAAAGGGCTTGTCAGAGAGGCTCTCTGCTTCCCTGGTTTTGTGGACCCCTCTGCCTCTAGAGCGTCTGTTATTGTTACCCCTCTGCCTCTAGGGGTAAACTGACCACGTGAATCGGCGTGACTCCTTGGGATTTGGAACCACATTTTGCCACCCTTCTGTCCTTTGGGGTAAGGTCTAGAAGGGGTGGAAAACGGACCCACGGCAGAAAGAGTCTTGCCGTCCTGCTCACACCTGGTCAACGTTTCCTTCACTTGAGGGCCAAACAAAGCTGACCCATCAAAGGGAGAGTTTGTGAAGGACGCCTTAAAGGGATCTGCAAAATTACAGAGCCGCATCCAGGCTTGGCGTCTAAGAGCCACACCTGTACCTGCGGCCCTACTCGCTCCATCAGCAGCATATATCATCAGTCGCATGGAGGAGCTAGCAATAGAATTAAGGGTTCCTAGCTGCGAAGCAATTTTTTCTTGAGCCCCTGCAGCTGTAGGATCCTGTACTACTTCACCTAGCTCCTTAAGGATATCCCTCTGGAGTCTGGTGAAGTGACATAGGTAGTTCAGCGAACGCATAGCAAAGGTCGCTGAAGAGAACATCCGCTTACCATATCTATCCATGGTCCTAGAGTCCTTATTAGGAGGATGGACAGGTACGGAAGGATCTGCAAGTTCCTTCTTAGTGGCAGCCGCCACCACCATGGCATCAGCAGGGACACCTTTTGTGAGGAATTGCTTGTCCGACGGAGCAGTAATAAATTTAGAAGGCCTCCTAGGGACTGGTTCTACAGAGTCAGGAGCAGCCCATGCCTTTTGAGCAATAACCTGCATAAGGGGGTCGAAAGGCGGAGACACCCAGGAGGTGGAGGGCCGAGATCCAAACTCCTCCAGGTATACTGACTCATCCTCAGAGGGATTATTGGTGGGCCAGTTTCCCCTCTGTCTAAGGAGTTCTAGGATGTCTGAAAAGGAGACATCCTCAGAGGGGGATCTTGGGGATCCCTCTGACTCATCTAAGTCAGTATTGAAGTGATAGACTCGGGGGAGTCTACGTGTTTCCTCTTACAGGTCCTCTTTCGCGGAGGATCTCCTGACAGATCAGGAGAATCCTCGGAAGAGGAGGTTCTTCCCAGTGGGGAAACCTGAGGCGGAGGATCTCTGGGTCCGGGAGCAAGAGAAGTGGCAGAGATGTCAACAGGCACCATAGAGGGAGGAGCTAAGGGAACAGACTGCTGGCTGAGTTCAGTGGCCAGCACACTCTTCATCACCTCGAAGGCTCCCCTCCCAGGGAGGTCCGAGAGAACCCGTTATGAAGAACCAGGAACTCCAGGACCCACCGAAAGGGAAGGCTCCGAGGCAGATGTCGGAGCCGAGCTCACCAAGGCCGAGGCTCCAAGGGGAAGAGTGGGGTCGGACAAGGGTCCGATGCCACTCACCCCCTCGGAGGAGACCAGGGAAGCCCGACCACCGAATCCCTCTAAGGAAGGTCTCGAAGAGGAGGTAAGAGTAGAGGCTGAAGGAGCAGAAGGGGGTATCTGTCCCTCAGCCGTAGCAGAAACCATTCCCGAAGACTCCAACTCCAAACTCTGTGGTAGAGTCGAAGGAGGAACTGCAATGGGGTGTGGACTAATAGTCGTCTGTTGAGACAGACTATGTAGCATTTGGGCCAGTGCCTGTGATTTTAATAATCTACTGACCACTCTCTCTAAATCATGGTCAGAAAGCCTGGATGACCTGGATGATCAGCTCCGATGGCTCCGTTCCGAGAGGAGAGGAGAAGCCGGAGCCGAGAGTATCGGCTCCAAGGAAGGGGACCTAGACCTCTTCCTCGAAGGAACCATCAGAGCCGAAGAAACCTTGGAAGCTGTCGGAGCCGACAACTTCTCAGCACCGACAGAAGGTTTCGATGCATCGGCTCCGGCCGGAGCCGATACAGCCATAAACATAAGGGTGTCGGAGCCGATCGGCGCCGACACCGAAGCCTGAGCCACATGGTGATCGGAACCGATCGGAGCCGACACCGAAGTGGTCGAACCAGAATTTGTGCAAACCAGAATCGGCTCCAGCCGGAGCCGATCTCGACTCTGAAAGAGTCGGAGCTGAGGCCGCAGGCTTGGACACAGAAGCCTGGGCCTTGGAAGACTTAGAAGTCTTAGATGGAGCCGACTTAGCCGGAGAGCCCTCCAGCTTAAGAAGGCCCCTCAAAATAAGCTTATTTCTCCTTTCCTGCAGGACTCTCTGGCTAAAAGAATGACAAATCGCACAGGAGTCCTGCAGGTGGAGAGGTCCCAGGCAGTAAAGGCAAGAAGGGTGTCCGTCTGTCAGAGACATTTTCTGACAGCACGAGTCACACTTCTTAAAGCCTGAGACCCTTTCCTTAGACATGTTGTAAAACACACACACACAACACTTGTCCAAGAAAATTTTACAATCCCAAAAGGGAAAAAGTATTGTCTCACAAACACACACACACACCCTAACAAGGGGGGGGATGGGATGGGAGAAGGCCTGACTAAAAAGTTTTAGTAGAGAGGGAAATTTAGTCAGGAAAGGACTAAAACTATTCTAAAACTATTAATTTTAACTTTAAAAATGACTTTAAACTGAAAAAAGGGGCAAAGAAGTAGTGTGTAAATCACTTACCAGGAGCTGGTAAAAGGAGGACCTCATCAGCGAAGCGGTAAACGAGATCTGGGTACTTACCGCCTTGCATCATGGGATATGGGGCTGCCTCGAGCTGGTAAAAGTGACTCTCGAGCTTAGCAAGTGCCGAGTCGGAGCCGAGGATCGGCTCCGAACCCATCAAGCAAGAATGAAGGCGAGATTGACAACTTAACATTGATGAACTTTACATCACATGAGGTCACCCAATACCAACAGTCCAAAAGATAGATGCTAGAAAACCGGACATAGTGATCCAAGAAAATAAGACAAAAGTAGCATTGATCATTGCAATTGCCACACCTAGTGACTACAGTGTCTTGCTTAGAGAGAGACACAAAGTCATAAAATACCTTGATCTGCAGGCAGAAACGAGAGCCATGTGGAAGAAAGATACCCAGACAGTTCCAATAGTAGTAAGAGCAACTGGTCTTATAAAAAAGATTTTACAATCATATTCAGATATGTTACCAAATCATGTAACACCGTATGAACTGCAGGAGGAGTCATTGCTGGGCACATTGCGGGTACTGCAAAGAGCACTTTTGGCTAATATCAAAGAGTGAAATAATACTAATTTCATGAACTTTAATCATACTCTGACTTAGGAATGGGGTCCATTCCAGTCATTGTATTAGAAACCCAAAAGATTGGGAGAAATAAAAAAAAAAACAGAAAAATGGAGATGAAGGGGTCCGGATGGTGAGATGAAAAGTCAGCAAGCAAAGGAGAGTAGTAGTGCTGAAATCGAATTCATCCACACGTCTTGGTGAGTACCTTCATGAGGTAGACCCTGTTTTTCACAAAATCTCAACAAGGTGACACTGACATACAGACTGTATTTATATAGCATATATCATGGACAGAAGTAAATCAAAAATAAAAAAAGGTAGCTGAGTGGACAAGACCCAGGATAAAAAAAGTGCCCAATTGTGGTATGCGCACTGGTGCCAGGACTGGAAAAAATGACAGTGACTGTGTAGAATCCTCAAAATACGGAAACATTCCTACAATGGGGCCAGGCCAGGCTCAGGGGGAAGATTGCCCCACTGTTGTAGAAGGAAGTAGCAGTCCACAAAAATGACAAAAACTGATTGGCCAAAGAAGAGCCATAAAGATGACAGAGTGGACTATTGAGAATAAGAAAGAAATTACGTATTGTTACTATTACGAAAAAAGCCCAGAATTTCCAGACACGAGATATACAAAATGATTAAGAGGGAAATTAGAGGAAAGAAAAATATTTCCACAGGAAAAACTGTTACAAGCTTCAAATAAAAATTTGCTTTCATTAATACAACGGATTTTCGAAAAACAGTATATAGATCAAGTAACTTTGATCTCTTTGGAAAAAGAAGCCTCTGAGGAAGTGAGAAAATATAAACAACAAAACCTACAGATATTTGAAAAATGTAAAAAAGAAATATGGACATGGGAAAGAAAGAGATTTGATATGGTGCACTATTTATTCAAAGGAGAAAGCCAAGTTAACTAATATGGAAAAGGCAGTCTCAAAGATATTCAAAGAAAAATACAGGCAAAGGATTTCAGATATGGAAAATTTCACAACAAAAAGACTAAAAGCACAAAGATTCAGTGTAGAAAAGACGATTGAGTAAACCAGAAGTTAAAGAAATAGACGTTGAAGTTATGAGTGCCTGCGAAGTGAAGGATTTAATGTAGAAGGTCTAAAACAGATTACATTACAGCAAGATGAATAGAGTCCTCAGAATAAGGAAAAGCAAGCTCAGGAGACATGTGAAGAAGAAATATGGACAAGGGAAAGGAAAAGAGATTTAATATGGTGCAATATTTATGCAAAGGAGAAAGCAAAACTAATCAATGCAAAAAGAGCAGCACCAAAGATATTTGAAGAAAAATATAGGCAAAGGAATCCGGATATGGAAAACTTTACAATACAAAAAATAAGACTAAGAGGAAAAGTAGAAAAGGAGAGGAGTAATGGAGAAGTCAAAGAAATAGAAATTGAGGTAATGGAACAACTGCAAAGAGAAGGATTCAGTGTAAAAATTCAAATGCAGAAAGCACCACAACAGGATAGAGCAATGGATATCCAAATTAAGGGGAAACCAGTGGAACAGGAAGTAACTGGTCAGGTGCCATATCAAGATATTTTGGAGCCTTCCATAGGAAACCAGTATAAACATTCACTTGAAGCTAGACAGCAAGGAAAGGAACAGGAAACTGTGGAAACTCTGATGAAGTCAATGTTGGAGAGATAGGCCAGTGAGTTCCCATATGACAGAACAACAAAAGAGAATGTGTCACAGAAATATGCTATAGAACTTTCTATAGAATGCCCACAGGAAATGGAAAACAAGGGATGTGCCCTCAGTATGGAAGTAAAGGAATTAAGGGAAGAGTTGCTTGATTTAATAGACAAAGATGGATATATCAAGATCAATGAGAGAAATAGACTGCAGAAGGTTAATAAAACCCCAAACGTCAGAAGCTTGATAAAACAAATGAACACCGTAATTAGGACTGTCCATAGAGACCCATGCAATATAACAGAAGTGAACAGAATATATTACTGTGCTGTTAAATTAATAACTGATAAAGTTCTACCACAGGAACATAGGGTAGTGAAGGAAAAGAAGGGGCGAAAGCAAATACCATCATGGAAATATCGAAGAGAGAAAACTATAAAGCAGTTAAGACAAGAAGTATCATTGTTAGAAGATTATAGAAGAGGGAACAGATCAACAAAAATATTAAAAAAGATAGATGTGATAAAAACAATGCACAGTATTAGAACAGACAAAGATCTAATATGCACTACTGGAGATAAACTAAAAATGTCAAAATAGGCGGAAAGACTTAAAAGATACGAAGATAAATATAAGGGAAAAGCACAAAATAATTAATTTAATGATGACCCAAAAAAGTTTGATAGAGAATTGGGAAATAAGGTAAAAGGAATTGACAGACCGCCAAAAAAAGAAGTAGGTACATTTTGGAGAAGTATATATGAAGATCCTGTGGAACATAAAGATGCTAAATGGATAGAAGTAAAGGAAAGAATAAGAAGTTTAAAGGTACAGGATATGAAATGGGATGAAATAACAGCCAGAGAGATTGAAATATAGTTGAGAACAGCCTCTAAACTGGAAAACCCCAGGGCCAGATGCAGTACCTAACTTTTGGCTTAAAGTATTAACTTCTTTGCACGAGGATTTAGCCATGAGTAAGAACTATTTATAATGCGCACCCCGAACATACACTGCACTGGTTAACAACAGGAAAAACAATGCTTTTACTTGAGTGAACCTGCAAGCTACCCTAAAAATTATAGACCAATAACTTGTCTTCTGATGACGTAGAAAATATACACGGGAATGGACGTCGACAAAGTTTATAGTCATGATATATGATGTGTAGTAAAATATATATTTTACAACAACATTCAGTAGTTTTAGTACTACACTTAGTGTTAGAGTGTCATTGGACATATACTGAACTTTTGGTACTTTTCCGTTATGGGGGCAACAGTTCGAACGCACTAGCCTGCAATGATCACACAGCCATTAGCCCTGTAGTGCTTAATTAGTTAGTTATTTCAGTTGTTAACTAGTGTAGAACACTGATCCATAGAGACCATTTCTGTGTCACCATATGACTTGCACACATATTTCCGTTTATACTATATGTCACAATAGTTAAGATATTCATTAGACTATTTTAATTTAACTTTTCCTTACAGATTTCAAGTGTGCGTATTAGTTTAATCTGCTTCCTGGTTCAGAACCAATAAAAAGGTATCAGGCAACTTTTCAACATATGCTGAACTCGAAAAATCTGAAAAGGTTCCTTTTTCCTCCAGTATTGCCAGAAAAACAATTTACAGTATGAAACACAGGATAATTGCAACACCCACAGCTGTGGAACATGCCTGGTAAAGTGTACTTTGCTGCGAGTCACGTCACAGAACTAGAAATAAAATTACACCAAAAGTACCTGCTGCTTATCTGAAAGTGTAACCGATTTATATCACACTTCAAACAAAACAGGAATATTCAAATTTAAAGTAAGAAAGTACTGCTCCGCACATCCCAACCAATGTCAATCACCCTGATTTAATACACTTTTGGGGCACAGTAGCCTCACACAACAATTAAAGGGATAAATGTGGTCTAGGAACCCATACTGTTGTTTTCTAATTACCAAAACCATTTACATATAATTGAACACATTTAAAATCCAGAACTTAATGATCGCACAGCTGGTAGTAAAGGTTTGGATTACTGACCTACTGGTTTGCTTCGTGGTTCATGGCTCCTGATTTTTTGGTGCACTTGAGTTTTTGTATTTCCGGAATACTTAGTATATATGTTGCAGCTTGAGCAGTTATATGACTTGTACGCACACTTCTCATCCTTTTATCTTAAGAAATGTGGACAGTACCAAAAAATTACAAGAGGACAGATTTTAATTATTGCTCATGTCAACGTAGAACATTGTTAGAATGAACGATTTTGTATTAGTATCTACTTTTGAAGGATATGAAGAGGAAGGCTGAAAGTCAAACGTCTGTCATTACTTGGTGACATAAATCCTCAGCGATTTGCCAGAAGGCAATTTTTATGGGAACAGACCACAAATATCAGACCAAAATATGGACATTTTTCGGAAATCTAGACAGTTATGAGGTCTAACAGCTGTGCGCTCATTGCGGGCTAGCGCGTTCGAACTGTTGCCCCGTTAACGGAAAAGTACCGAAGGTTTAAATGATACATCAGTGGAGAAATTAGGGGTCCCTAGTATGTTTTACAGGAGCAGGAGGAATCTTAAATACCTATTAGTGAAGTCAAAAATAACAGTTCCTTTGCATAGCATACAGAGAGGTTTAAGTAGATTGGGCACTACTGCTTGTGGGAAATGCAAAGCATGCAATTTTATTATTCAAAATTTTAGACAAATTAATGGCCATGTTTTTGAGGTTAAGGACAGTTTTTGCTGTCATACTGTGGGCATTATTTATGTCCTCAGATGTCCGTGCAAAAATTATTATATAGGTGAAACCAAAAGATCTTTTAAAATAAGATTATTAGAACATGTGAGACATAGCTAGAAATAAAAAGGAAAGTACTATAGCTACCCATTTTAATAAAAAACATGATGGCAATAGTGAGGGCCTTAAGGGCACTATTTTAGAACAAATTAAAATATACAGTGATGAAAATGAGTTAAAGAGTAGACTGTTGGCAAAGGAGTCAATTTATATTTTAAAATTCAACACATTATCTCCTAATGGGTTAAACAATGAAGTGAATTGGAGACATTTTATCTAGTCTTGTTAATTTAATTATGTCAATATGTTATTAGACATAACTGTGTAAATGAAGGATGTATTTAGACAGGTTGTGATTTGTAATTGTCATACTCCTTGAAGGCTTGCAATAGTCGAGACGTCAGAGTGCTTGTTTTATTAAATATTTGGTGTTGTAACACTAGTAGGTGGTTTAATTTGAATTCTGGTCTTTCCATTGTGTGGTGCAGCAAAGTTGAGAAAAACCTCTAACTGGAAAACTTCAGGCCCAGATGCAGTACCTAACTTTTGGCTTAATGTATTAACTTCTTTGCACAAGGATTTAGCCATGAGTAAGAACTATATATATGCACACCCCGAACATACACTGCACTGGTTAACAAGAAAATCAATGCTCTTACTTAAGACTGAACCTGCAAGCTGTCCTAAAAATTATAGACCAATAACTTATATTCCGATGACGTACAAAATATACATAGGTTCATAGGTATGTACTAGGCTTTCGGCCCGAGGGCCTACGTAAGCCTAGCCAACAAGGTTCCCTGGCTTACGCCACCCAAGAAAGTTATTTTCCTGTGCCACCGTCGAGCAGAGACACAGAAGTGATCCCCGGGGTGTATTGCCTATTTCCCATCCACTCATCAACATTTTTCTTGAAGAGTGCTAATAAAGAACTTTGCTTGACATAGATGGGTAGCCTGTTCCAGAGTATGGGAAGTCTCTGGGACAGGAATCTATCCGTCCAGCATGTCCTGTTTATTGTGGTGACAAGGTTTAGGTCCCTAGAGCGTGTAGCTCGGAGGGATTGGGATTTCTTTAGGTGTAGCATGTCCAACAGCTCTGGGTTTGACATAGCTTTATATGTTAGGCAGAGATCACCTTGGAGTAGGCGATATGCTACGGACTAAAGCTGGAGTTTTTTTTTTTAAACGGTCAGTGTAGGGCATCTGTTTGAGGCCAGTAATCCTCTTTGTGAGGTACTTCTGTGGCCTTTCCAGCTGCTGCAGATGTCTTGTGAGGTACATTCCAAAAGGGCGTTGTACTCTAAAATGGGTCTAATGACTGTCGAGTAGAGGGGAACAATGACCTCTTTTTTCCTGGATGAGAACCCTTTTATGATGAGGTGTGCCACGTAGAACGACTTCCTGACTACTGTGGCGATGTGACTATCAAAGGACAGATTACTGTCCACCTGGGTCCCAAGGTCTCTTATCACACATTCGGTGTTAAGTAGACTGCTGTCTATGTAGTAGTTCATGGGTACAGAGTTTTTACCAAAGGGGATGACCATGCACTTTTTGGCATTGAGCTTAAGGCCATGGCTCTGACACCAGGCATCTGTCTCAGCAAGGCCATCCTGTAGGATTTCCACATCATTTGGGGACTCTACTATGGTTCCTAGTTTGCAGTCATCTGCGAACTTAGCCAGAGGCCTTCTGTGTTAGCCTGTACTTCAGAGAAGTAGATACCAAACAAGAGAGGTCCCAGGACTGAACCCTGTGGTACTCCACTTGTCACTGGTTTGAAGCCAGATTTGGAGTGTGGGTTTTGTCAGTGAGCCAGTTGGCAACCCAACTTGTGACGTAGGGATTTATTCCTGGTTTAGTGAGTTTAGCTATAATTCCAGAATGGGGGATGATGTCGAAAGCCTTGGCAAGGTCAAGACAGGCTGTGTGAACCACCTTACCCTCATCTACGGCTTTGGTGACTGCCTCAAAGAAGTTGATCAGGTTCAGGAGGCATGATCTGCCTTTCACAAACCCGAACTGGGTGGGGTCCAGAGTTTGGAGGTTACCAATGTCTTTGTTTCCGAGTTCCATAATGATACGTTCCATGGCCTTACAGACCAGGCACGTCAGGCTAATAGGGCGATAGTTCCCGGGATCAGTGGCGGCTCCCCCTTTGTGGAGTGGGATAACTGTTGCTGTACGCCATTCAGTGGGCACAAAGCCTGATGTGAGGCTATGATTGAACATGGTGCTTAGGTGGGGAGCCAGTTCGTTCTGAAGCTATGATTGAACATGGTGCTTAGGCGGGGAGCCAGTTGAACACCAACAGAGTTTATAATCATTTAGAAGAAAACTCAATTATGGCAGTACAACAAAAGGGCAATAAAAGAAAGTCATATGGAACACAGGACCATTTGTTAAAGTTACAGTGGAGAATTGTAAGAAGGGGAAGAACCTAAGTATGGCATGGATTGACTACAAAAAAGCATTTGATAGTATCTCACATTCATGGATAAAAGAGTGCTTAAAAAAGTACAAGATACACCTTACACTTACTGACTACATTACAGTAACCATGAAACAGTGGCAGACCACTTTGCAATTAAGCCAAGATAAAGGACAGATTATTATCCCAGGGATAAAAATTCAAAGGGGGATATTCCAGGGTGACTGTCACCCTTGCTATTCTGCTTTTTAACCCATTAAGCGGTTTACTTAACAGCTTAGGCCACGGCTATAAATTTGGCTTCTAGAAAACAACAAAGTCTAATGACTTCTCATCTTCTCTTTGTCGATGATTTAAAACTGTATAGCTCATCAGATGAGGAACCAAAAGCATAATCCGATGCATCTGTTGTCAGTGTTTGCCTGGCTGTGGGTTGTGTAAAAGGCTGTCCCTTGTTGACGTGACAAGCTTGAGCCCACCACTGAAACTCCTGTTGAAGGCAAGGGATTAGTGGTATAACTGTTTCCAAACTTTGGCAGTGTTGAGACCATACATTCTTTAGGTACCATTGTAGTTTCCTCATATGCAGTCTGGCATATGGAATTAGTAGTATGCAGGATGCCATGTAACCCAAGGCCTGCAGAATTTGCAGGGAGTTGGGTCTTTGTTGCCATCAACTGAAAGTATTGAGTCAGTTGTCCTTGTTTGTCTGGCGTGAGATAAGCCATCTGGGCCGTTGTGTTCAAGCTGGCACTCAGGAATATAATCTCTTGTGAGGGCACTAGTTTTGATTTTTTTTCGTTTACTGTGTACCCCAGGCAACTTAATAATTTTTTTACAAACGCCAGATGCTTTAGAAGAATGTCCTTGCTCTCTGCTTGAATCAGGCAGTCGTCCAGGTAGGGATAAATTTGAATTCCTTTCTGTCTGCAAAATGCAATTACTAGTGCCAGGCACTTTGGCTTATCTACTGCGCCCAGGGTCTTCACAAAGGGCAGTGCAGAGAATTGGTAGTGCATTGAACCAGCTATGAATCGGAGGTATCTTCTGCAGTTTTGTCTGATAGGGACATGCAGGTATGCCTCTGAGGTCCAAAGTCACGAGCCAAGCTTTCTTGCCCAGCACGGGAAGAAGCTGCTGTAATGTCAACATTTTGAATTTCAGAACATCCAGGTAAGTGTTTAGAGATGAAAGATCCAGAATGGGCCTCCAGGCTTTGTCCTTTCTGGGTACCAGAAAGAATCTTGAGTAAAATCCTTGTCCTTGCTCCTGTGATGGTACCTTTTGAATAGCTCTCATATCCATGAGTGCTGTAATTTGTTTTTGAGCTTCTGCCCATTGATTTGGTGGCAGATTTGACATTCCTTTTAACCTTGGCAGAGTGTGAAAGTGGAACCTGTAACCTTGAAATACAATGTTGAGAACCCATTTGTCTTTGGTGATCATTTGCCAATTGTGGTAGAAGAGTGCCAGTTTTCCTCCCAAGGGGGCTGCCAAAACGGATTTGTTTGGCAGCTGTAGTGGGAAGTCATTGGAGCTGCTTTTTATATGGTTGGGGCCCGTCTTCCCCTTCTTTCTGGCTTGATGCAACCCATTTTCGAGGCCTGTAAGGACCTTGTGTTTGACCTCTACCTCTTGGACGTCTATCTTCCCATTTGAGGTCTGTCTGTAATTGGAAAGGACCAATTCTTAGTTGGCCAGTTTCTGCTAAATCTAGGAGGTTGAACCTGTGAGAAATCCTTCACTGTTTGCATAGATTTTGCCTTATCCTCCATTTTCTTTAATACCTCTTCTGCCTTAACTCCAAATAACACATCCTGCTGCAAAGGTGCATCCAATAATTTTGCTTTAACATGATCTGGCAACGCATGTTCTTTTAACCAAGCATGTCTTCTAATGACGGAGCCTGTAACTGCTGCTCTGCAGGAGGCCTGTAGAGAATCAAAACGACATTGCAAAGTATACTTTCCCACTTGTTCAGCTGCATGCAATAAATCCTGCATTTCTGGAAGCATTTTTTGTTTTAACTGAGACAGTAAAAATTGCTGATATTTTTGCATGTGAAACTGGCAATTTAAGGCTCTCATTGCTAAAGTTGCAAACGTATATACTTTCTTTCCCCATCTGTCTAATGCTCTGGAATCTCTGTCAGAGGGAACTGGATTCTTGGCTGATGAGGCCTTAACTCCTTTGGGTCCCTGAGAAATAGTTTCAGGGTCAGCTACAGGGCTTTTATACAGAAATTTATGTGAGTCAGGGACTCTATTATCTGTCAGGTTTAACAGGGGTGGAGGTAAGGAATCAGGATTTAAGCTGGATTCAGTATACACATCATCCACACCATCTAACACTGCCGGAATAGCAAGAGGTCTGTGTTGAGGTAATAAAAGGAAGTCTCTGAGCCTTTTCTTGGATTCTGAGTAATCCTGGCCTTCCCAGTGGAAATGCTCCCTCATGGTATGTAGGGTTTCCCTAAAGGAGTAGTCCGCAGGCGGTGAGGCTGATGGAATTGATTCCTGAGCATCAGAATCCTCATAAGGGGGAAAAGAGTATCCTAGGACTGAGGATGAATCAGAAGAGATGGACACCTGGTCGGATGAATCATAGTCTGCATCCTGTCTAGGCCTTTTATCAGGAGGGGGATGGGACCCCCTGATCAGAGTGATTAGGTCTTCGGCCATTTTGAGCATTTGTTTCTTAGACATGGAGGCCTATCCTGGAGAATGGTGTATTTGTTTCTTTGACTTTAAAGGAGGCTTAGACTTAGCGGAGGGTTTAATGCTTAACTGAGTAGGTCTGAAGACACCCTCTGTAGCTGTGGGTTGCTCAGCTACTCCGGATCCCTCTGAAAGGTTAGACTCGGTAAGCTGAAGAGCTTGTGCATCTGAAGGCCCAGCCATCTCCACGTGGGAGTCAGAGGCAGCTTGTGGTTCTACAGAAGCGATCGTCAGGGGCTGCGAAGGCACCTCGCTGAAAACCGGAGAACCAGTTACTGGCCTAGAAGAGGCTTTGTCAGTTTTGGGCCTCGGATGCCTATCCTTGTCTTTGCATTTTTTGTGTATCCCAGTCGTCGGAAGTTCCGATGGCATGGTATAATTGAATTTTCTACCAAAATAATGTCAGGCAAAATCAAACCGACGTTTAATAGTGCGCTTGTTAAACCTAGCACAAAACCGACAACCAGTGACGTTGTGGTCAGGGCCTAGGCATGGGATACAATAGAAATGGAAATCCTTATGAGGTATTTGCTTCCCACAAGAAATACAGTTAACTTTTACTGACATCGGTCTTAGGCAAGAAAAAGTTTACCCAACTGGGTACTTAGCTTTGTAGAAGACTTTGGTTCTGGATTCGGAATGAAAATCTCAGGAGACGGCCGACTGGCACTTGTGAACTGCTTTTGCTTCGGGCACCACGCGGCAAGAAAGACTGAAGAAAATAACGTCGACTACATCTTTTATACCCCTGTTGCACTGACGTCAAGGAGGAGGCGACAACAACCGATGCCGGACTAAGACTTTGGAACTCAGGCCGACTGGGGAACCCACCTGACGGCAGGATAACCCAAGTGTAATGACTGCAGCAGTGTAACATGATGAACATCTGATTACATGTATAGATCTGCAATCGTGGGACTCCACACATAGCTACTGACCTCACAAGATCCAAATGTGGTGAAAGTTTTGAAACATGAGGAGAATAAATCTAAGATGACATCTCTACTTAATTTAGCAGAAGCATATCGACGTCAAGCAGGAATGGAAATCATACCAGAAGTGGATAAAAACCAGGCAGCAACTGAATGTGCTAAAAAACAAAAGAAAGAATATAAGGTGAAGGATCAGGTGAGAAGGCAAGAAATGTGGAAAAAACATAAATATAGTTGCAAGTATAGAAAACATCTGGAAGAGCCTCATGTTGATCAAGAACGAATGCAGGAATGGTTACGGAGAGGTGAATTTACATCAAGAAATGAAAGATTAATATTGGCAGCCGAAGATAGTGGGCTACATACACCCTGGTGAACATATGGGAGAAAAAGACATATGTAGGTTTTGTGGAACCGAATTGGAAAAACAGTCACACACCTTATTGTTGGTTGCAACTCTATAATGGCAGAGGGACTGCATACTGAAAGGCATAATAATGTGGCGAGATTGTTACACTGGAGATTGTGCAAACATTATGGTATCAAAGTGGCTGAAAGACACTGGAAACATGAGCCACACAATCATAGAAAATGATGAAGTTTACATCACATGGGATCACCCCATACCAACAAACAGTCCAAAGACAGATGCAGGAAAACCGGATAGAGTGGTCCAAGAAAAGAAGACCAAATTAGCACTGATCATTGAAATCTCCACACCTAGTGACTACAGTGTCTTGCGTACAGAGAAACACAAAGTCATAAAATACCTCGATCAGTAGGCAGAAACGAGAGCCATGTGGAAGATACCCAGACAGTCACAATAGTAGTAGGAGCAACTGGTCTTATAAAAAAGAATTTACAATCGTATTTAGATATGTTACCAATTAATGTAACACCATACGAATTGCAGGAGTCCTTACTGGGCACACTTGCGGGTGCTGCAAAGAGCACTTTTGGCTAACATCAAAGAGTGAAACAATACTAATTTCATGCACTTTAATCGTACTTTGACTTAGGAATGGAGTCTATTCCCATCGTGGTATTAGAAACCCAAAAGACTTGGAGAAATTAAAAAAGACAGAAAATACCACAAGCCCCCCAAATCCCACAAACTATGTGAAAAGCCTAACCAATTTTGATAAATCCATATTGAAACAACAGGACTGGGAACCCCTCAAATATCTGCCTCTAGATGAACTTGTCTGTCACAACTTCAATAACTCCTCCTTAACCATAATAAATCAAGCAGCCCACTGAGACATAAGAGTGAAAATAAATTCCACCCTGTGGTTAACCCATAAAACTAAAGAAGACAGAAAAGCATGGAAATGGCAGCATTAAACTAGGACCCAATCCTACCTAGATAGATATTGGTGTCTGAGAAACTGCATATGGCACATGTTTGTTATGATAAAAAAGAACTTTTCCATAAACCAGACCACAAATAGGAAAAAAAAAAAAAAAAATCAGAGATTTTGGCAAAATTTAAACAACCTCCTAAAACCAGGCAGAATAAAACACCACACATCCTTCCCCATCTGAAACCATCATGGTCATTGCAGAAAAATTCAAACACTTCACATCCAGCATTCTATTTAACTCAAACAAATAATCTACCCCCCCCCCCCACCTAAGCCCCCCCCCGACCACAGCTCTACACACCAACTAAACAAAATGGATTTATGGTGACTCAAAGGCAATTTCAAATGGGACCCCCCCCCCAAAAAAAGATGTTCAGCAAAGCTACCTCTGACAAACGTTTGTTTTGCAGGGGGGGGGCAAGCCTCCATGCACCCCCTCAGACTTTATAACAACACCGAGATCACATAATAGTGGAAAACGAAGCAAACTTCATTGTCACTGAACATAATTTTGGCAACAGTCGCTCTTTCTGCATTCACCATTTGATCACATGACATGCCCCCAAACTAAGAATGATGCAGATAAATATCAAATATATATTAAAAAAACTGAAAACCAAAACACTAGCTAACAACTTGTTATCCAAATAGCTCAGTGCAGCTGCGGACATCAATTTGCTACCATGTATCGATCCTAATTAACAGAGCCATTACAGAAAACTACATCCCAGCTCAATGGAAAGCTTCCAAAATAATCTCATCACACAAAGGTAGCACATCTATCGAACTGTTAAACTACTGCCTTATAGCAATCTTTCCCCTCCTCTCCAAAGTACTTGAAAAATGCATACATCAGTAGCCTTTCTAGGTTCATAGGTTAGTATTAGGCTAATTGCCCTTGCGAGCCACTTTAAGCCTAGCCAGTTGTACCTTATGAGAATCAAACCCTGCACCTTGTGTTTGTAAGGCAAACACCTTAACCATTAGGCCACCTTCCCAAATCCTAGAATCAAACCTTCTACCTTGTGTTTATGAGGTAAACACCTTAACCATTCTGCCAACCCCTCAATCCCCTACTTGATAACCAATCAATTTCTCCTACCAAACAAGGTTTTCCACCACACCAGAGCATAGAAACTGCTCTGCTACATTTCTTAGATACCATTAATCCAAGTAAAACCTCAGGTAATTCTGCCGCCATCCTTTTTCTGGATCTGTCAAAAGTCTTCCGCATGGTCTCATATCAACTACTTCGCCAAAGACTAAATCATATAGGCCTCAACTAGATGGTTCTCAAGCTACCTAAACAATCACACCTAGTGTGTAAAACGCAATGCCTCCCACTCCACTTTCCTTCTGATCATTACAGGTGTCCCCCAAGGCTCCGTATTTGGGCCAGTACTCTTCAATACCTTCATTAATGGCATGCACAAAGAATCAAAAATTGCCAACATAATACAATATGATGACAACTCAACTTTAGTTTGTTCAGCATTAAATCTTCCCACCTTTGAAATCACAGAGGAAGCTTTCGCCTCTATAGAAAAATGGATAAATAAATCTCAATTGCTCTTATACCCCAATAAAACAAAACTAATCCTATTTATTCCTAAAGCATAAATCAAAACACTAACATTATTTTCTCAAACAAAAAAATTTAAAAATGTCACCAACACAAAATTACTAGACGTTATCACTGCTGTCAAAAAAGGCACACTGTAAACTAGGCTTTCTTTATACAGCAAATCATCTGCTAAGTGATCATATTTAAAAAAAAAAATAGCTGCCACCTGTCTTCTCCTTCCTACCCACCTATATGCCTCAACAATATTCACAAATCTCAACTCTTCCAAACACAAACCAAAAGAATCACCTACAGCAAAATTAGCAAATTCCGCTGCAGCCTCCCAAACTGCCCCAGTCACTGCACAGCACTCAATACTCTCAACTGGCAAGAACTTCCTGAACACACACCCCTTCTCCCAGCTACTCACAGCACACAAAATACTTAACCATCCGCTTAAAACCATCCTTGCAGTCAAATCTCATCCAAAGGTATATACCAAACAGAATCCTAAGATCCTCAGAAAGTAGAGTTGTGTAAAATCTTACCATAATAGATGTCCCTCTCTTCACTGTTACAATATTCATAACCTAAGGGATCCCTGCCAATGACAGACAAACGTCTGGCCAGGATACCAAAAGCATTTAGCACTTTTAGGTGCCAGACATCAAACATATACTCCCCATGCAAGGTGTAGGGCATAAAGGTGACACATGGACACACACTCAGAACTGGAAAAGCCCCAGGAGGAGCAGAATGTCCCTATGGACAGGGAAACATGTGGGCATCTAGAAGAAGAAAGAGTAGAAGAGCCCCTTGGCCAGAAGGGCAAGAAAGAATACGCAACAGCAAACTGGGCAGGAGGAAGGTAGTGAATACTACAACAGTGAAGAGAAGGGCACCTACTGTTACGGTAAAAATGTTACAAAACTGTATTATGTCCTGCCATATCAATGTTGCAGTATTCATAACCTACGGGAGAGTAAAAAAGCTCAAGAGGCAGCCTGGGTGGAGGACGGCATGGAAGAGCCTTCCATAAAGCTATACAAGATGGCCCTGGCAAAGCCAGCTCTGGCCCTGGAAATAACATCCAACTTGTAATGCTTAGTGAAGGTATGAAAAGAGGCCCAAGTAGCAAGGATGGAATTGGTATCCAGAACCTTGGAAAAAGCACCAGAGGAGGCAACAGCCCTGGTAGAATGAGCCTTTGCTGATTAGGAAAGCAAAACAAAAAGAAATGGCCTAAAATCCAGGAAGAAATGGTTTGCTTAGAAATAACCAAACCCAAAGACCTGGGGATGAGAGGAAAGGAAAAGCTGCTCAGATTTGCAAATAACTTCAGTTTTATCCAAATATCTGAGCTGTCTATGCAAATCCAAGGTGTGAAGAACTTTCTCAGTGGCAGACTGAGAAGGAAAAAAAGAAGGAAGATGAATTGACTGGTTAAGAGACAACTCACTTACCACCTTGGGCATAAAAAAGGGTTAGTACAAAGAGACACCTTGTCTCTGTGGAAAACTAAGAAAGGAGGAACAGCAATGAAAGTCTGAAGTTCAGACCCGGTCTTGGCTGAAGTGAGAGGCAAAAAAAGAACAGTCTTCCAAGTACAGTGTTGTAAAGAAGCTGAAGAGAGTCTCAAAAGCAGCCACAGTAAAATTTAAGTAAATAATTGAGGTCCCAAGAAAGTGGAATAGGTTTCCTGGCAGGCCTGATATAAAGGGTGCCTTCTAGAAAACTGCCTGATCTCAAATCTAGAGGCCAGAGGTAGAATCAAGGACAGGCAAGCAGAAATTGCTGACAGGTGAGCTTTAACTGACAAATATGCTAACCCAGCATGGAGCTAACCGAACAAGTAAGACAGAACCAGAAGAACTTCCAAAGATAGGGGATCCTGATGGTAAGAGAGGCACCAGAAAGAAAATCTTTTCCATTTGGACACACAATTTCCTGGTAAGGGTTACCTAGCCTCCTGCAGAACCAGAACCACATCCTCAAAAAATAGATGTTTTGAAAGGAATCAAAACCCTATCATCCACAGCATGAGTTGAAGAGAGGACAAGTGAGAATGAATAAGAGACCCCTTGTCTTGTGTGAGAAGATCCACCCTGGTGAGGGAACTTGTGGTGACTGCCCCTGGCTAAGTGAGAAAGAAGGGAGAACCAATGCTGTCTGGACCAATGTGAAATCACTATCAAGATTCTTTGAGAGTGATACCAGATCTTGTGCAGACAGGGGAAGCGAAGTGAAAGCAAACAGAAACATTCCCTTCCAAGGAAAAGACAGGGTGGCCACTTTCTAAGCCAGAGGACTTGGGACACTGAAACAGATCAGAGGAAATTGTCTGTTTAGAATGGAGGCAAAAAGATCTACCGGAGGAATATCTCGGTAATGGACATTGTCCAGGAACACATCTCTGTGAAGCATCCATTCATCAGCTTGTGTGCTGGACCTGCTCAGAAAGTCTACACTACACTGTGCTCCAATGAAATGTAAACTGCCCAGAGTCAATTGATACTGGACGGTTAGGTCACAGGCCTAAAGAGCTAGTCTGCAAAGATAAGACCTTGTATTCCCCTGCTTGTTGACATACCACATCACTGTGGTAGTGTCTAAGAAAAATATGAGGGTCCAGGATGAAAGAGGGAATGAAAAGCCTGAAGAACTAGAAGATGAGCTATCATCTCCTTTCCACTGATGTGGTACAACCTCCGATGAAGAGCCAACAGACTCGAATTGTCTGGAGGCATCTGTAAAAAGCTATTAAGTCAGCAGTGGAACTTGGAAAGGAAGCCCCAAGCCAAGAGAAAGTTGATGAATTCACCACTGAAGTTTGAGCTTGAGACAGTGAAGGAAGGGTATTGAGAAGTCCTGGGGGTGGCAATTTTGGAGCCACACTGAGTTAAGGTACCACTGAGGCTTTCGCATATGGAGCCCGGCCAGAGGGCACATGGGAATGGTGGAAGCCATAAACCCAAGGACTCTGAGAAATTCCCCATCTATGAATGAAGCCAGAGGAAGAGAAGACTGGAAATAAGCAGTGAGAGAGACGGCCTTGGCGGCAGGCAGAGATGCCAACACAGGAATGATCCTGCAACCAAGGAAAATATGATCCTGAAATGGCATCAGAGTTGATTTCTGGAAGTTTATGGTGAACCACAGACACTAAAACAGGGAAATAGTAAACCTGAGATCCTGAAGCAGCACATGTGTGGGAGAAGCCCGAATATGCATTTCATCCAGAGAGGTAAAGGTCTGAATTCATCTCATCCTGCAAAAGGCAACAGGAGCAAAGCATTTGGTGAATACCCATGGGGCAGTAGAGAAGCCAAAGGGCAAAGCAGAGAACTGAAAATGCAAGGAAGAAGCACAGAAATGTAAAAACTTCTTGAAAAGGAGATGGATGGGGATATATAGGTAGGCATCATTGAGATCTAAAGAGACTAGAGAGGCCTGGGGTATAAGAAAGGGAAATAAAGTTGGAGGAGACAACATCCAAAAGGAATGAATTTTGAGAAAGTTGTTGAGCTGGGAATGATTCCGAACTGGTCTCCAAGTGCCCTCCTTTCTGGGAGTCAAAAACATTCTGGAATAGAATCCCCTCCCTACCTGGGCAGAAAACACAGCCAGAATGGTGCCCTGGACCAAGAGAGAGAATGAAGCACTTCTGGGAAAAGAGGAAGCTGTTCCCAAGGAAGTTAAAAGATGTCCAAAAAGGGAGGAAGGGATTTCAAAATCATAAAATATCCCTGGTGTCTAATGGATAGAACCCAAGAGTCTTGTTGGAAGAGACAGGGAAACAGTTGGAGTAGACTTAGTAGGAGGCACATGTCTAGAACCCTTTTCTCCCCTTATGCAAAGGGCAAGAAGGTCTGTGAAAAAAGCAGATTTGGAAGGATAATTCCTCTGAAAGTTAGAAATAGGAGAAACAAAAACAGGTTGCAACTCCTACAAGGCTTTATTCTCATCATGGAGAAACTTGAAATGTTCAGCAGCAGCACCTCCACTGAAAAGATTTTTGTTGTCCAAAGAGAGTATCCAACAATTTGGTCTTAATGTCATTACGCAAAGCCAAAAGTAACTTCTCATAACTGAACCAAAAGCCGCAGTCTTGGAGGCGGCATTAGCTCAATTATAGCCGTTATCATGGCAAGCAACTTGAGAGGTAGAGTCCAACAGGGAAAGATCTGAAGCCTTTCCCTCAGAGTCAAGAAGGTCAGAAACCACTTTGGAAACCTGAGAAAGGAGGGCCAAAACATACCTGGTCATATGAATCTGGTAATCGAATCTGAAGGAAGCAACTTTGTAGACAGCAAAAGTTTGGCAGGCCTGTCAGAAGGGTACCAAAGGGCTGAGAATCAGGGGCTACAGGAGAAGCTGACAAGGTATCCAGGAGAGCAGCCAAAACAAGAGGGGGGATAACTGACAGTTTAGGAGACTCCATCTGGAGGAGCTCATAATACCTTTTCTGAATGTCAGACACTTGAGAACACTCCCACTTAAAGAACTCCATCATGCAGGCAACAGTACCCCCAAAGAATAGTTCCTCCAAAGGGGAATCTGGGTTAACAGAATAGTCTTCCTCTGAGCCATACTCCAAGAGGAAGGAATTTTAGAAGAGTAAACCGGGGGGGGGGGGGGGGGGCTCTTCCCCAAAATCCAGATCCTTATCTGAAGAATCTAGTGCACTGGGTCTTGTGTCTTGTAAGAGGAGTGGAAGACCAGGTAGGGGCAGGCATAAACACCCCTTGAGGAGGCTTTAAAGCAATTAAAACACTGAAATCCTGCCACTCACATTGGGGATCTTATACACTGGAAATATGCTTGGTTTTCAGTTTCATTTTTCTATAGGACATCTGCATGAAACACCATCGGAGGGTCAGACTCCTGGTGACCTTCAATAAGTGCAGCAGGAATCCCCTCCCTTACAAAGGCCTGCAGAATCTTCCTTGATCCTTTAGAAATAATCCACTGAGATTCCTCCTCAGTGTCAGGAACAGACATTTGTAAAGTCTCTGAGGTTGTGTTTGAAATTGGATTTATGCTGGTCTCCAACGGGGTTGCTGCAGAGGAATCCAAGGCAACCACCAGATAATCCTCTGGGCTTTCACTAGCCTCAAGAGAGATGTCCGGAGGAGGCTGGACAGTAGCCGCATCAGACAAGTTTTTTGGCCTTCTTCTTGACAGATGGCTGACCATCGGGAGGGGAAGAATCAGCCATAGCAACTTGAGCCAACAGCTTATGACATTGCTTATAAAGGGAAATAAAGAGGAGAGATGACTACTTAGGGTCTTGGGGACAAAAACCTGGCAGATAGAACACTGCATACAGTCGCAGGAAACACCCAAACAAAAAGGATATTGGTTGTGACCATTTTTATGGGGAATCTGCCACCCACACTGACATTTCTGGATGACATGAACCCAACAGCACTAATTAAAAAAAAAATGATAAGAAAAAACCCTAATGGGACAAACATAAAACACAGCTTAGTAATCAGCATGGCAGAAGGGCATTCAGGCCAGCGATAAAGAAGTTTTCAGTGTGGGTGTCCATATTTCACCTCTATGCCCTATGCCTTGTGCAGGGATCATGTTTGTGATGGATGGTGGCTGTAAGTAATAAAGGCTTTGGTATACTGACTGGACCTTTGGCTATCCTTGGCAGAAGATCCCTTAGGTTAAGAATACTGCATCAGTAAAATGGAAAGACATCTTAGACTAACTTTTGCAAATATATCTAATTATTACAATGACACTCTATTCTCTGCCCTTATCTCCAAGGCATGGAACAAACTTCCAAAACACATCAGGCTTTTAAATAACCTACAACTAAAATATCACCTAGTAACAAACTATGCAACTGTACCACACCTACGGCTTGAAGTAGCTATCTACTATGCATACTGTACAAATGTATTACTATAGTATTTGTAACTCTACTCACAATATCTTGAAAACATGTATTTCCTTAATCTGATACACTTTGTAAATGTTTGTTGACCAACTGACCAATTGCTTTGAAATATTTTGTAAATAATGACTGTTGAGAGTTTTTCTTTTGAAATGTCAAAATGTATTTCTTGCCTTGTTTTGGAGATTTTCTCCCCAGACCACTGCTAAAAATGGGCATTTAAGTTCACAGACAGACTTTCCCGGTAAACAAAAGCAAATAAATAAATGTATAAATAAAAAATTGGCAAATGCATACCTGTTTTCTATTCAGGAAGGCCTTTACAGCACACAAAGCACTTTGGCATAATCACAAGCAGAATTCCAAAATAAAACTTTAAAATGACAAAGGTTTGATAGCAGTAAAAGTGGTCTATGACAAGATGCACTTAAGTACTGTTTAACCAAAGATGTCCTACTTCTGAAGTGGAGAGTCAAGCTACAGTTTTAGGAAAAGATGTACATGGATGACTGGAGAGTCACTGTGTGCAGTGAATATATATCTGCAATAAACACTGAAAAAAACTACAACACTACTGGAATGTCTTTAAATCACAACAATCAAAGGTACACGGACAGCTAATCAATGCACAATCCATTCAGTGCCCAGTTATTGGTGCAATACTCCTAAAAGGAGGAGGACAAAACCAGCTAGTCCACTGTCCTATGTTCATGCACTCTATACAGGTAAAACAGAAACAGACATACTTTATACAAGATGATGCTCCAATCTGTTTAAATTCAGCATAAAAATAATGTGGCAAGAATGGATATCTCACATATCCCTTTAGGAAAATGAGGATTTGTTTTCAGACAAACCTATGCCTTCTGGTAAATCAGACATGGCTATTTACACTTAAATGATGTTCCAAAACCTATCGAACCAAGGTAATGGTCATTAGACAGGGCATGTTCCAACACTAAAATATTAGTTCTGCCAGCAGCCAATTCAAAAGGAAGGTATGGAGGCATGTCAAATCATGAAGTTCAGCTAACTTGTAGGTGACTTCTTCACCAAAGGCTTAAGACAAATACCCCTCTCCCCTCTAAAACTATATTATCAGCTTCTGATTGCCCAAAGTTCTGCTATAAGCAATAGCAAAAAAGGCCTAAAATGCCAGACAAGTAGACTATGACATTAGAACAGAGGGCTAGGTTAAATATGTGTAAGAATATGACAGGTGAATGTGAAGACAGATGTTTCAATAAGGAAAATAAAATATTTGTCAGAATGGTAAAACCCTTGCACTTGGCTAATGAAATGGTCACAGTTAACAGTTTCCTGGCAGTTTTCAGGACTCTTAACACACACTTCTGAAAGGTCAAGTGATTGAACTAGCACTAGTCAGGGAACAAAACATCCAACTGAAGTAGTATCTAGGTAGGAAATCTTGAAATCAGGTTTGTCTGAATGAATAAGAGTCAGATGGAGTTCTGGCCTTTCTGCAGGGAACTGTGCCAAAAAATGAGAAATTGGAAAGAGACATGCAGGAACCTTCCATTCCAAATTATTGGGAGGGTATCCATTGCCAATTTTCTCATACCTGGCTGAAGGAAGCAAAAAGTACAGTTTTGTACCTACCATAAATGTAGATGTTCGAGGATTCCATTGCTGCAGTCCTGACTATTGGGTATAGTCCGCGTCCCGTCGGCCCGAATACCAGAGTATAAGGCTGACGTCGGTCAGGGCGCATTAGACTGACGTCAGTACGTCAGGGTACTAATGCGCATGACCGACGTCATATCCTCAGTCTTTTCTTGCCCCAGATGTCAGAAGACCCTAAAAAGACAAGTCCCAAAACAACCTGCACCAAAAACATGTATAATATATACAACCATATATACAAAAATATAAGCATGTAAACTCACCTACACAACCACCCCTAAATACAGGGGGAAGGAGGGAGGGTAAATTGGACTGCAGCAATGGAATCCTCGAACATCTACATTTATGGTAGGTACAAAACTGTACTAGGTTCTTCGTCTTCCATTGCTGCAGTCCTGACTATTGGGTAGAATCCCAAAGCAGAGGTAAGGGAGGCTGGCAAATTATAAAGTAGTAGGAGCTGACAATATGCCTTGTAAAACAGCTGTGGCAAAACCAGCCCTAGACTTAGAGTAGATAGGAAGGTGATAATGCCTAGAGAAAGTATGTACTGAACTCCAAGTAGCTGCTTCCAGAATATCCTTAGTTGCCACCCCCCTTAGAAATGCTGTTGAAGTGGCAGTAGCCCTAGTGGAATGAGGCCTAATCCCAGCTGGAATCTCCTTGCCATGATGGGAATAACAAAATGCAATGCAAAAGCCAATCCACCTAGAAATAGTTTGTTTTGACACAGGCTTGCCCTGAGAACTCAAAGCAAAAGAAACAAACAACTGCTGAGACTGCCTAAAATCCTTAGTCTTGCTTAAATAATAACGCAATTGCCTGTGTACATCTAAAGTGTGCAAAATCTTTTCCCCTTTATTTTGAGGATCTGCAAAAAACGTAGGCAAATGAATAGTTTGGTTTAAAGCCACACTAGAAACCACCTTAGGCATAAAAGAAGGATTAGTACGTAATGATACCCTATCCTTATGGAAAATCAAAAGGGCTCTACTGCCATAAGGGCCTGCAACTCAGACACCCTTCTTGCAGAAGTAATAGCCAACAGAAAAGCAGTCTTCCATGACAAATATTTCAATTCAGCAGTAGCTGCAGGCTCAAAAGGTTGTAGAGTAAGTTTTTCCAACACAAAATTGAGATCCCAAGCAGGAGTAGGAGCTCTACGTGGGGTCTTATATTCTTTGCCCCTCTAAGAAACTGCTTGAACAAAGGATGCGAAAACAAAGGTGGGTCACAATCATAGTGAGCTGAAATTGCTGCAGCATGAATCTTTATGGAAGAGAAGGACAAACCTTTGTCCAACAATTCAGTAAGATATTGAAGAGCCACACACAAATTAGGCTCTGAAATCTCCAAATTCTTTGCTGTACTCCAAAATAAAAATCTCTTCCATTTTTCTGCGTACACTCTCCTTGTACTAGGTCTTCTAGCTTCCATAATCACATTTAAAACTTGTTGAGGAAGTTGAGACCTGCTGTGTTTCAACACAGAATATGCCAGGCTGTTAGATGAAGAGAGTGAAGCTTGACATTGAGCAGATGACCGTCCTTCTGAGATAAAAGATGAGGAATCAGAGGTAAAGGCCATGGAGGCTCCTTTACCAGACTCCGTAGTAGTGGGTACCAGTGTTGCCGAGGCCAATCTGGAGCTATCAAAATCATCCTTGGCCTGTCTTGTCTGACCTTTAACAGTACCTTTGGAAGAAGAGGTAGAGGTGGAAAGGCATACACATGAAGGTTTTTCCAACTGAAAGACAGAGCATCCACTTTCCAAGCTGTGTGATGAAACCCCTTTGTGCAATACTTTGGCAGCTGGTGGTTTAGTGGAGAAGCGAACAGATCTATGTCTGGAGTTCCCCATGACACTGTCAGTTTCTGAAATACATGAAGATCCAGTTTCCACTCGTGGGGATCCATGATTTGTCTGCTTAACACATCTGCTAAGGAGTTCTGTGCTCCTGGCAGAAACCTTGCCTGAAGAGTTAGTTGCAAGCTGAGCGCAGTCTCCCATAAAATCATTGCTTGCCTGCATAGAGGATAAGAATGTGTTCCCCCTTGCTTGTTGATGTACCACATGACAGTTGTGTTGTCTGTTAGAATCAACACCTGCCCTGGAAGAAGTAACTCCTTGAAAGCCATTAACGCAAACTGGACTGCTAACATCTCCTTCATGTTGATATGTAGATGCTGTAGTCTGGCAGGCCACTTGTCTTGTATCCACTTTCCATTTAGATGAGCTCCCCAAGCAATGTCCGAGGCATCTGTCGTTAAAATCTGACTTGCCTCTGGCCGGGTCACAGAGAGTCCCTTGTTTAGGTGACATTCCTGAGCCCACCACAAAATTCTTTTGAAGGCAAGGTATTATTTAAATGACAGTGTCCAAATCGTGGCAGTGCTGCGTCCAAACAATTTTGAGATACCATTGTAGCTTCCTCATATGCAGTTTGGCATTGGGAAGCACCAGAATACAAGATGCCATGAACCCTAATGCTTGAAGGACTGTCCTTGCAGTCAGCACGGACTGATGAGATAGTTGATGGAAGTAAAGTGACAGACTCTTTTGTTTGTCCGGGGTTAAAAAGGCCATCTGGGCTGCTGTATTCAGTCTCACGCCCAGAAAGCACATGTCTTGAGAGGGTACTAGACTGGACTTTATTTCGCTCACAGAATACCCTAGGCATCTTAGCACTGCTATAACATATTCGAGATGCTGTAGAAGGTCTTCCTTTTCTTGAGCCAGAATCAGGCAGTCGTCCAAGTAAGGATAGATTTGAATTCCTTGAAGCCTGAAGTAAGCTATCACTGGAGCCAGAACCTTTGTGAATACTCTGGGCAGTAGATAAGCCAAAGGGCAATGCAGAGAACTGATAATGAGAATTTCCAGCTCGAAACCGCAGATACTTTCTGCAACTTAGCCTTATAGGCACATGAAGGTAAGCTTCCTTGAGATCTAAAGTTACCATCCAGTGATCTTTGCCCAGCAGAGGTAAAAGCTGTTGTAACGTCAACATCTTGAACTTGGGAATGTCCAAAAACGTGTTGAGGAGAGATAAATCCAAAATTGGTCTCCACGTGTTCCCCTTCTTTGGTACAAGGAACAGGCGAGAATAAAATCCTAGGCCCCTCTCTGACACAGGGACTGGCTGAATGGCCCCTATGTGAAGTAACTGTAAAACTTGCTTGTGAGCCTCTTTTCTTTGTAGAGGAGGAACGTCTGGCATGCCTTTGAAAGGGGCATTGTATGGAAATAAAATCTGTAACCGTGGTGAATGATATCCAACACCCATTTGTCTTGAGTAATTAAATCCCAATTTTCTTTGAAAAGAGACAGTCTTCCTCCCAAAGGAGCTGCCAGACGTGAATCTGCTGGCAGCTGAAAAACAGGTCATTGGGTCTGTTTACGAAAGGACTGACCCCTGCCCTCACCAGAAGTCTGAGCAGGTAAACTCCCTGTTCTAGGCCTAAAAGAACCTTGAGCCCTGCCCCTACCACGTCTAGACCTACCCCTAGACTGAGAATCATAAGCAGGATATGTCCACCCCTTAGCAGGCCAATTTCTACTAAACTTCGGTGGCTGCACCTGCAAAAAATCTTTAACAGTTTGCATAGACTTAGCTTTGTCCTCCATTTTCTTTAAAACAGCTTCCACAGGCGAACCAAACAACACATCAGACTGTAAAGGAGCATCCAAAATCCTTGTCTTAACATGCTCAGCTAAATTCTGATCCTTCAACCAGGCATGCCTGCGAAGAACAGAACTGGTAGCAGCCACCCTCGAGGAGGCCTGTACAGCATCAAAACCACATTGCAAAGAATGCTTACCCACTTGTTCAGACACATGAACCAAATCCAGCAACTCTTTACACTCAATACCTTCCGCCAAAGCATCCACCTTAGATTTCAATTGTGAAAGGAGATAATTCTGATATTTTAACATGTGAAACTGACAATTCAAAGCTCTCATGGCTAGAGTGGAAGAAGTATACACTTTCTTTCCCCACCTATCCAAAGCCCTTGCCTCTTTATCAGTGGGGACAGGATTTTTAACCACAGAAGCCTTTACACCCTTAGGCCCTTGAGAAATAGTTTCTGGGTCCGCCCTAGGACTCTTAAACAAATATTTATGAGCTTCAGGCACCCTATAATACCTATCAGGCTTAACAGGAGCAGGAGGCAAAGAGTCAGGGTTCAGGGAAGCCTCTGCAAAAACATCTTCCACCACATTCAACACAGGAGGAATAGCTAAAGGCCTATGCTGGGGTAAAAACAAGAACTCCCTAAGCCTTTTCCTGGAGTCAGAATAATCCTGGCCTTCCCATTTAAAGTGCTCCCTCATGGAATGCAAAGTCTCTGAAAATGAGAAATCCTCAGGTGGAGACGCTGTAGGAGTGGAATCATCCACATCAGAATCAGAATAGGTAGGATACTCCTGCAAATCTTCCACAGAAGATTCTGAAGCCTCTGAACACTGTTCAAAACTATCAAACTCCGGTTCCACCCTAGGCCTCTTATCAGGCGGGGGCATAGAACCCCTAATCATAGTAATCAAATCTTCTGCCATTTTAAGCATATGTTTCTTAGGTACAGAACCTGAAACGCTAGGAGAAGCCCCCACTGAAGCTGAAGTAGGCCTACCTCTCAAAGAAGTTTTGGCAACAGAAGGAGAGGCCCTAACTACCTTGGGAAGAACAGTCACCTGAGAAGCCCCCTCAGCCTGGCCTACCTCCTGAGAAGGCACATCCTGTAAGAGTATAGTTTCTGCCTGGGACTCCATGGAAACTCCTGGCAAAACCTCCGGCTCCACTGAGCCTTCTAAAGAACCGACGTCCGGGACTGCCGGTTCCTCAACCCTAGGCTTCACTGTTTTATCCTTGCGCTTCTTGGAGGAAGCGGGCGTCGGAGCATCCGACGGCATTTTATAATTGCAACGCTTCCCAAACACTAGCCTGGCACAGTCTAACCTCCTCTTAATAGTGCGTTTGTTAAACCTAGCACAAGAGCGGCAACCAACAACGTCATGCTCAGGCCCTAAACAAGGTATACACAAGGTATGATAATCCCTATGAGGTATCTGTTTCCCACAAGAAATACAGTTATTCACTTTTTCTGACATCCGGTAAAATACTGAGGCAAGAAAAAACTAAAATGTTCCCCAACGGGGTACTTAGCCAACTCTGTTTCGGTCTGAAACTCCGGTTTCGGAAATATTTCAGTACGCCAACCTGCACTCGCAAAACTGCTTCTGCATCGGACCATGCGGCAAAAAAGACTGAGGATATGACGTCGGTCATGCGCATTAGTACCCTGACGTACTGACGTCAGTCTAATGCGCCCTGACCGACGTCAGCCTTATACTCTGGTATTCGGGCCGACGGGACGCGGACTATACCCAATAGTCAGGACTGCAGCAATGGAAGACGAAGAACATCATGAATGCAAAGGGATCCTCCTGTACTGCAAACAAAATAAAGTATCCCACCAAAGGTAGCTCACAGTAACATTCTCCTAAGTCAGACAAAGCTTCAGGAAGAAATTTGAGCTGTGGTTCAAGGTGTCTGCCAGAACACTTAACTGCCCCAAAACAAGGACGATCACTACGCAGGCAGAGCAGATGATGGCTCGCTTTCAAACATGGATCACCCTCATACAAGGGGGGACACACATTCAGGGTGTCCATTCCTCTTGTTCAAATGTTACACCTCTGTCTGATGGCAATACAACATTCAAAAGGTGGTTGGACATCATAAGCATAGACACTGAGGTATTAGTAGAACGATTCTCAGTTCTGCTAAAGTGAAGAAGTGTAGCTTCTTTGCAGACTCTACAGCCTTTGAACATCAGCAAACCTTAAGTGGGTAACTCACTCTCCAGCAACATGCCTGAAGTGACCGCATGAAGAAAGGAAAATTAATGGCACTATATGTCTGAGCCCAGGAGAAGATCAGCAAGGGGATTGTGGCTCTACAATCATTGGAACCATATGTTCCACTGCATGACCTACATGTGGAGACACACCAATTAAAGAGAATGCAATAAATTACCATGAATTCCCACAATCATGTACTCTCCTCCAAATAAATAAATAAAATCAAGAAGGCAGCTCTCAGAACTCCAGCTCCTTGAATGATGGAAAAAGGTGGTGAAAAGGAGACATCTAACTGATGATGGCGGCTACAACCATGGGACCAGCACAGGCCACAGCAATGGACCAGTGGAGTGAATGACAGACTTATTTGCTAAGGATCACTTAGCTCCACTAGGCATGGCTTTCAGGGGAGACTAGAGTCTGTACACATTCTTAGCAACTGTAATTTAGCAAGGATCCTGGGAGGTTGTATACTGGGAATTGTTTTTTAATATACAAATGAAAAGCACAGATGCTGATTTTTTTCAGTCCTTGAAATCAAAATTATAGAAAATATCAGGAGTCTTTATGAGAAGGTAGTAATACAGTTTTTCTTTATACCATGGTAAGTTTACAATAAAAGTGTAGGTTAGCTATTAGACAGTGGATGGAACATACCGGTTACGTTTCTGAGATGTAGGATTTTATAGAGTGATTATCCCACATGAGGCTGCCAGTCAAAACTGAAGTGAAGTATTGAGTGATAGAGAAAAAGTCGTGTGTAGAACAAGAAAGTGGAGGGAAGAAACACTGAATTTAGAAATGTTTTAATTAAAATGTATTGTTCATTCTCCTGTGTTTTACAGTTAATGTATGGCTATATTCCTGATGTTAAAGCAGTACGTAGTTTGAAAACAAAACAAAGATTATGACACATTTTGATGCTTTAGTTTTCTGCTGTTTTCCTTATGAACACACTTAGAAAATGATGTCAAGTTAAATATTTGCAGTAATTTACATACCCATGCAAAGAATTCTGGGTAATCACAGAACAGCTACTTTTTTTACATTATGGATTTCACTAGCAAAGCATCAAATATGCTAAATTTTCAAGGATGGGTGTTAACACCTTTGAGAAACAGCTGGCAAATTGCATACTGGTAAGATTCTCTTACAGCTAGCATGGAAAAATAGTAGCTTATGCACTACTGTAGGAAGTGAGGGATTGTGGGTACAGTCTTTCATGACATCATGTCAGGCATCTTCAGTTTCAAGAAAATTTCAAGAGATGGTGCTTATGACTGAAATTGTGAAAACAGCACACTATTTGCCTCAAACACAGTAAAAAAAGATATGGTATATGGTAAGGAGATTTCCCCCATCATGAAGGGTTGCTTAAGTACATTTGCTAAGGAAAGTGTGAAAATGCACTTCAGCTAGGAGTCTCTGAACAGTGGGGAAAAATCAAGTTTTTCTGAATACGTACAGTTCATGTTTATGATGTGAAAATGTACAGCCTTTTTGAGTTAAGCTAATGACTGGGTAATGGTTAAAAACTCATTTCACATATGGAAGGGTAGGCACTCAGAATTTATGTAGGTGATCCTTGAAAGGAAATGCAGAGTATTAGTTCCTTACACAATATGTTTTCTGGTTTACTTTTTTGTATTTTGATTTTGTTAATAGAGCATTGCCTGCTTTATTTTTACTGCAGCAGTACACTAGTCGTAGTAATTCAGGAAGGTTTCTACTCTTGCCATACAACAAACACTAGGTTATCCATTAAGGAAAGTTTATTTTCTTATCATACAACAAATGACTGTCTACAGGGGAAGTTAACCCCTGACAGCAGTACTTAAATTTTGCTCCGGAATTCACAGTGGACCAGCAGAGAAGAGTAAGCTAATTAGTGACGCTATAGATTTTTTTCCCATTTTCTGATGGGATTTCTTGTGAACTTGGGTAGACTTATTCTCAAAATACATGGACATACCTAACAACCCAACTATCACTCCCCCTTCAACACCTGAGTCTGCCTGGCACTCGAACAGCTTGCAAGAGTAGCTCCTGATTTCCAATAATCATCTCAATGTTTCCTGCCATTATATAAGAATATCTGGTTTGGTATTTCCACTTAATTTTTATAAGTTCTGCATTCCTGATTTCAGAACTGCGAGAGACAAAAGTATATTTATGTTCTGTATATCTTGAATATTTAATAACAAAACACTGATCATTTCGGCAAGTGGCACAGGTTACTTCACTGCCACCTGAGCTAATCCCAGGCAGAAGGGAAACCATCCAGAGGAGGGCACTCAGGACTACAGCACCCTCCTTACGCTGCACTACACATCTGAGTAATAAAAGAGAAAACTTTATGCAAACAGATTGAAAATTAGTTTAGGTTGTTCAAAAAGGATATGAAATGTTTCAATTTATTGAAAGAAGAATGGCAAGCTCTGTGCAAAATAAGGGAGCACAGTGATAAATTTGTATTTACGGAATCTGACAAAGGAGGCAACTGGGTAATTTTACAGAGAGAAAGATACAATTCCATAGTGTTTGATTTGTTATCTGATAGCAACACTTATGTAGGTTTGCCAGCTAACCCAGTGGTGGAATTCAACAGTGCCTTATATGATTTATTAGAAAGGGGTGAACGTTTGGGATTTTTTACATCTAGAGATGTTAAAAAATTATATATTAAGAATCCCAAAGATGCAAAATTTTTTATTATCCCAAAGGTGCATAAGGACTAATCCACCTGGATGACCAATTGTGTCGGGTAAAGGTGCTTATTTACAAAATGTTGGCATACTTTTGGACTCAGTGTTAAAAAGTAATCTACCAAGGATACCCTCGCATGTAAGGAACACCCGAGAAGTTTGTGATTATTTTAAAGGGGTTGTTTGGAAGGATGACTATTACTGGGTCAGTGTTGATATTAAATCATTGTACACCTGTATCAAAACCAATTGGGGGCTAGAGGCAACAGGCAAGTTATTGGGTGAAGGACCACAAACCTCCTTTATTATCAGTTTGTTGGAATTTTGCCTTACACATAATTATTTTGAGTTTGAAAAGAGATTTTTTCTACAGAAGGACGGCACTGCGATGGGCGCCGCCTTTGCTCCATCATATGCCATTATTTTTATGGGTTACTTTGAAAACCTGTTTGTGTATTCTAACAGTTTTTTCCACAATAAGGTGGTCAAATACAAAAGATTCATTGATGATCTTTTATTTTTGTGCAAGGGTGACCCCAAAGAATTTGAAGAGTTTATCTCTAACTTGAGGATTAATCCATGTGGGTTGGATTTCACTTTTATTCTAGGTGGAAATAGGATTCAATATTTGGACGTGGAATTTTATGTTGGGTCTGATGGAAGAATACAACAGAGACCCTTTCATAAGATTACAGCGGTTAATAATTTTTTACATGCATCTAGCATGCATAGTTCCCATCTTACTGGATCACTGCCAGTTGGGGAATTTAAACGGATTGCAGATAATACTTCAGAATATGATAATTTAAGAGTGGAATTCAACAGAGTATATGAGAAATTATGTGTTAGAGGGTATTCCCATGAAATGGTGAAGGCAGCTAGAGACAAAAGTGGAAAAAGATTTGGGGTTAGTTCATCATGATGGAAGTTATTTTTACAAATACAAGAAAGTATAAAAATAGGAGCAAGAGAATTCTGGAATATGAAGCAGGTGAAGAGGAAGACAAAATAATTTTTGTTAACAGGTTTTCAGCTTTTTCTCCCATTTTAAGGAAATTGGTGATGGCATTGTGGCCAATTATTAGCAGGGATGATAGTTTAAGGAATATCATCCCTAAGAAAGTATTTTTTTCTTATGGTAGGTTCCAGAATTTAAAGGAGCTAGTAAGAAACAGTGAAAGAAGGCGGTCAATGCAGGTGCATATGCCTGTGGTAGATGCAAAATATGTGATAAAAATCAGAAATTTGGATGGTACCAGGATCAATGACATTTTATATAATGCCATTGATCATTTTGACTGTAATTTGTTTGGGGTAATTTATGCCATTGGATGCAGTTGTCCAGTACAAAAGTGGTATTTGGGACAAACCAAGCGTAAGGTCAAATTAATAATCCTAGAACATCTAGATGATATTAGAAATTCAAGGTTGGATAGTCCAGTGGCTAGTCATTTTCATGAGAAGCATGGAGGTTCGATGAAGGATTTAATTTTTGGTGTTATAGCCAAACCCTATGGGGTGGGTTTTCAAAGGTGGTTATTAAATATGGAATCAAAGTATATTATTAATTTCAATACTCTCTATCCCAATGGTATGAATTTAGAAGCATGAAAAGAATTATATATGTTTTAATAGAATTATTTATGGTATAAATTAATCATGCAAGTAGTTGTATATGTAATAAAATATAGTATCAGGTATAAATGTCTTTTGAAAATGTGACTTTAAATTTTGGAAAAAATGTTAATTGAATTCAATTAAATACTTAACGTTGGGTGGTTCAAACAGGACTGTGTTTGTGAATGTAAATTATTCCATGTGAAGGTGAAGGCCGAGGTACCAGAATAAATAAAGCATTTTATTTGTTTCCAGTCCGTGCTGTTATTTCCATTATTTGGTGGTTTTCAGTTTAAATTTTCTTTGTGGCTGTTTAGCAGTTTGTATCAGTGTTTCTGGTGTAATAAAATCACTGATGCAGGCAGTTCACTATATGAAATGAAGACAGCCATGTCGATGCCAGCCCACATGATACTCCACCCCCTAGATTCAATAAATGGGCAAATGTCTGGAGGATAGAAGATTAGGGCCCTTCAAGAACTCCTAAGAAGCATTATTAAGCCTCTATTTTAGCCCGATAAAGGAAGATATGTGCGTGTGTGATATTGCTAATGATTTGCAAGACAGTGCAACAAGACACCTAAAGGAATAACTGGAACTGGTCAGAGTACCCATGAAGCCAGCTTTAACAGAGTGTATTCAGCTAAGTGGACAAAGAGAGAGACATGTTACAAGTAGCTAACATGGTATTTCTAGGATACTATGAAGTAAACAACAAAGTGGGCCAGTGTGTGCTCGGTCCCAACAACATGGGAAGGGCTAAACTGTTTTATGATCACTGGTTTGTTGTACTTTGTCATCTGCTCCAGTTTTCGTGAGTTGTAACATGTGAAGGGCTGTCTGTAGACCTCTCAACTATCCCTTTTTTGAAGGAACATTACAATTTTCTGGTCTCATATACCTCTAAAAATAAGGACATCATATATATAGGGCAAGTCTCAATTTTCAGGCTTTGTTTACCCCTTCACAAAATTTTCAGAATCCCTCTCATCACATTTGATTTTTGAAGTTGTCTAGTAACACAGGAAACCACACTTGACCAGCATACTAGTGACAACAACAAAACAGGAGACATCTTACATTTCCCTTTTTTCTGAAAGGGAAACAAATGACCTTGTGTGGTAGAATTTTGCAGTACAGCTCGTTAAAGTCTACAGATTTTACAGTTTCTTTGATAATAAGCTTAGCATTTTCCATAATTTTGTCACACACTATTCTTAATCATGTGTTTCTGAGTAATATTCCACATTCCTACCGAAAGCAAGAAGAGTTATCTATTTGGTATTCAAATTTTATGCTAATTAAATATCCAGATGTTTAGCTGGACGTACATACTTTTCAAGGGCTTTGCTCCTATATTCAATATCTGCAGGTTGACAGTATGGTTGTCTTGTGAAAAAAAGTGAACTGTCCTTGTTCAAATGGATCAGGCAAAACCAGTTGAAACACTGAAGCTAAGGAAGCAGCCATAAAAGAATATTTTTGTGGAAGGTATGAACCAATACTGTGGCAGCAGGAATGAAACTTGTACAAACTTTTGTTATATACAAAGGCCACCTTTGTTCGAGGACTGCATTAGGGAAAAAAAGGCACACACTTTTGAGTTAATTCTAAAAGATGAAATCTGCATATTTTACTTACTTGCTGTCAACAAACAGGTGGTAAAATAAACTAAGCACAATGTTAAATTACTGCTATAGAATACAAAATTACCATAGAAAGGGATACTCAAATGAATATGAAAATATTTATGTACTCAGACATCTAGAGAGTTAGGGTAAATTCCGAACACAACTGTACTGTGTTCCTAGTACTATTCAAAGTTTGCAACCTTCATCAGCAGAATGACACGAAAGCACTAGACCAGTTTGTGGCAGTCTGTGGCTGAAATCTCTACGAAAGTAGACCTTGCAGGATAGGAGAAGCAAACCCTGCCCTGCCAATAAATGCAACACCCAGTCATACAGCTTTGACAAAGTGTGGACTAAGTATCCATTTCCAAAACAGATTGAATACTAATCCCTCTGAAGAATGCTGTCATAGCCGCTGCGGATCTAGCTAAATGGGTTTTTACATGCACTGGCACTTGCTTTTCACAAGCAGAATAGCAGATACTCAGTGCTAAGCCATTTTAGATAGAGTTTTCATCATAGAATTTCCTTCCATGTCTTTGGCAAAGAAGACAATTGTTTTGAGTTCTGTTGTTTTTGCCAAAATAAAATTTCAGTTATTTATACACATCCAAAGCATGTGATGCTCCTTCTTGCTTGTTAAGAGGTTTAGGGGGAAAAAATGATGCAAATGGCTTGACTGACTATCGGAAATCTCAGTCACTACTTCTGGCATGAATGAGGGGGTTAGTGCAAATGGGCACCCTTGTCCTATCAAAATTGGTTCCCTGCACATTAGTGACTCGCACATCAGCGACTGCAGTTCTAAGATTCTCTTGCTAGAGGTCACAGCCACCAAAAATAGCATCTTCCAAGACGACTACTTGAGGAGACTGAAGCAGCTGGTTCAAGGACAGCCAGGGTTACAATCTCTAAAATATAACAGAGGTCCCATGGTGGGGTAATGTCCCTTCTGGGTCGTCTAAGATGCATCACTCCTTTTAGAAATTGCTTCACTTACAGTATAGAATACAAAAAAGGATCCAGAAGTAGGCAGGCTGAGACAGCAGAAATAAGAACCTTTAAACAGGCACAAGACAGGCCTGTCTTGCAAAATTCTGACAGACAAATTTAGGACCAGGTATACTCTGACTGCATTTTTTTTTTTAAATTTTGCCAGGTAAGATTTTCTTGCATTTCGTTTCTTAAAATCTCTCATAACATTTAATACACCCTCTGAAAACATATGCCTGGGATGGATAAGTGATGGATCATCTACGCTATCAGCCTCAGTTTAGACAGACTGGGATGCATCAGGTACCCTTTTGTCTGGGTCAAAAGGTCCACACTTTGTGGCAACTTGTTTAATTCTGATCTTGCTAGACTTAGCGGCAATGAGACAATGCTTCCTAGACCACAGTGGGGTTTATCAGTACAAATCTTGGCCTCTCCTTGTTGACCTTCCGCAACACTCTGTGGATCAGGAGTTTGAGGAAAAGTACCCAGAAGCAGATCTGCCCACTTCATGAAGAAGGTATTTATTCTGTAGGCTGTTGGTGCTGCTACTGTCCTACACCAGAAATTTCCAGACAGACTGATTTCTGGGGAAGCAAAAAGGTCAGCTTCTGGCAAATCCACAACATGGTTAGATTCATTAAGATTTCTCTGTTTAGCATCCATTTATATGGGTCTGCCAGGGATCTGATCAGCTTGTTTGCCTAACTACATTATTGTGATGGATATAAGCCACTCAGAGTCAGACCTGACTTCCTGACAATTCCCAAGCCTGCACAGCCAGTCAACATGGGCTGTAGGAATGAGTCCGCCCATTCTTGTTTATATACCAACTGCATAACTGTGGTGTCATCCACAATGATGTGGAGGGTCCTCTGTGACCAAACCTATTTGAATGACTTTACTGCTAAAATCCATTTACCATTTCTTTCACATCTATGCATTTCATTCTTATGTTCTTTTACCATGTGACCTGGACTTTCAACAATTCCACATGGCCCCCAGGCTACATCTGAGGAGTCTGTCGTGTGTGGCTGGGCTTCCTGGGCTAGTCTGAATGGTACCCCCAAATTGAGATGTACTAGCATTTTCCCTCACTTGAGTTATTTCTTTATAGAAGGTAAACAGGAATATTGCTTCCAGTGAATGGAGGTTTGAGGTACCACTGTAACTTTTATATGTGCAGTATTGCCAATGGAACCATAAGATATGCATGATGCCATGTACCCCATAACCCTGAGAACCTCCCTTGTAATAATAATAATAATAACAATAATAATAATAATAATAATAATAACAATAATAATAACAATAATAACAATAATAATAATAACAATAATAATGAGTCTCGAGGCCCGACTGGAGAAGGAAAATGAGGGCGCATAAATATCCTGTCCCCTGGGAGGAAAGCACTCAGTTCTGTGTCAAATGACATTACTGGATGCACTTTCCATTTGCTATGATCACATTTGATTTTGGAAAGTTGAGAGAGAGGTGAGAAACCCATTCTTTGAAAACGTAGATGGGTTATATTTGAGGTTTTCTGTATCTCCTCCACGGAATTTGCTTGAATCAGACAGTTGTCCAGACAGTGGTAGACATGGATGCCATTTGCACTGCAATTTGCCATTACTGCAGCCAGATACTTGCCCTTTTGTTTGTCTTCTGCACCCAAGGCCTTCACAAGGATGTGACGAAGAAATCATCTCCCCACTTCAAATCTTAGCATCATTGTGTGAGCGTCCTGGCAATGGAAACATGTAGGAAGACATCCTTAACATTCAGGGTGACCAGGTAAACTTGAGAAGATATCAGAAGTAGAAGGTCTTAAAGGTTCATAATTTTGAATTTCAGAGTAATTAAGACTTTGTTTAATCTCAGATGGTTCAAAATAGGTCTCTGTGTGCCTTTTTTCTTGGCACCAAGAACAGCCTTGAGTGAAAGGTCAGACTTTGCTTTTCTTTTTTTGTACCTTCTTCACAGCCCCTTGTCCAGCAGGTCCTACAGCAGAGGTGGGAAACTGGGATCAAGGTCACTTGATCTATTGGTACAAGTGGAAACACTCCTAACTCTAGTTTGCTTTAAAAAGTACAGTTGTGTACACTTACCATAAGTGTAGATGTCACAGTGTATTCACTGTTGCAGTCATCACATTTGAGTCATCTACCTGCAGGTAGCCCTCAGCCGGCCTGAATACCAGATTCTTCGGATTTCTGTGTCGGATGCGGTCGCTTCTTCCTTCACGTCAGGTCATCAGGGATATAAAATGTGCAGCTGACGCCATTACATCAGTTTTTCCTGCCCCAGATGTCAGGTGCCCCCATAATAGAAAGCAATTAAATGGTATGGTAAAACCCCCATCAAAAAGCAAATACACAAGAAAAAATAGACATACCACCCACAAGGAGAGGTAGAGCCAAGAGAAGTCAGGGGGCTGGAGGGACGGTAACCAGCACTGCAACAGTGAATACACTCAAACATCTACATTGATGGGAAGTGTACACAACTGTACTATGTCCTTCGTGTTTCACTGTTGCAGTCATCACATTTTGGCTGATTCCCAAAGTTAAGGAAGGGAGGAGGAAGTTAAAGAGCATTAGGGCCAGCTATTAATCCCTGCAAGACTGCAGTGGCAAATCCAGCTCTGGATTTAGAAAAGATAGGCAAGTGGTAATGCTTGGTGAAGTTATGTACTGAGCTCCAGGTAGCAGCTTCTAAGATGTCCCTGGTAGGGATCCCTCTGAGAAATGCCGCAGAGATAGATGCAACCCTGGTGGAATGTGATCTTATCCCCTGTGGGGTAGGTTTTCCATGGTGCTTGTAGCAGAAATGAATGGAATGGGCTATCCATTTGGAGATGGCTTGCTTTGAAATGGCCTTCCCGTCTGCCCCTGCAGCAAAGCTAACTAGCAGCTGCCCAGGTTTTCTGGTAGGCTTAGTCCTGTCTAAACAGAATCTAAGTTGTCTATGCACGTCCAGAGAGTGCAGTATTCGTTCCCCTTTGCTTTGTGGATTTAGAAAAAAAGTAGGCAAATGAATGGACTGATTTATGGCCACAGAAGACACCACCTTGGGCATAAAGGAAGGTTTAGTCCCGAGGGAAACCTTGTCCGCATGGAAGATAATGAAGGGTTCCACTGCCATGCGGGCCTGTAATTCAGACACTCTTTTTGCTGGTGATGGCTAGAAGGAAGGCTGTTTTCCAAGAAAGGAATTTCAACTCAGCTGTAAGCCACTGGTTCAAAGGGGGGGGGGGGGAGTGAGCTTTTCCAATACAAAGTTAAGGTCGCAGGCTGGAGTGGGAGCTCTCCTGGGGGGGAGGGGGTCTTGTTTGACCCCTCTAAGGAATTGCTTTAGCAAGGGGTGAGAGAAAAGGGGTGGCTCTGTATTATAATGTGCTGAAATGGCAGAGGCATGAATTTTAATTGAAGAGAAGGATAGGCCCCTGTGGAGCATTTCTGCTAAGTACTGTAGAATCTGAGGTAAGCTGGGCACCATTGTGCCCATCCCCTGAGCCAGGCTCCAGGAACAGTATCTTTTCCACTTTTCAGCATAGAATTTTCTAGTACTAGGCCTCCTTGCCTCTAGAATGACATCCAGTACCTGCTTACTGAGGGATGCTAAGGGAGAGCTCAAGGAATTAGCCAGGCTGCAAGGTTCGGGGTTTGAAGCGGAGGGTGTAGAATCTGGCCCGCCTGCTGGGTCAGCAGGGAAGGGGTCTGAAGGAGGTGCCACGGTTGTAGCAGTGCCATACTGCGCAAGAGGAGGTACCAGTGCTGGGGTGGCCAGTCTGGTGCAATCAGTATTGTCCTTGGCTTGTCCTGTTTGATCTTTAGTAGAACCTTCGAGAGAAGAGGCATAAACTGAAAGGCTTTCCCAGGTAAAGGACAGGGCATCCACTTTCCAAGCTTGGCTGTGGGGAGTTCTTGAGCAGAATTTGTTCAATTGGTAGTTCTTAGGGGAGGCAAACAGGTCTATCTAGAGTCCCCCATTTGTTCAAGAGGTTGAATATTTTGGCATCTAGTTTTCCATTTGTGTGGGTCAATCAGATTTCTGCTTAAGTCATCTGGCAGGAATTGACCTTGCAGGTGTACGTGGTGGCTCAAGGCTGTGTTCCACAGAGCCATGGCTAGTCTGCAGAGAGGGTACGAGTGGGTTCCCCCCTGCTTGTTTGTGTACCACATAACTGTGGTGTTGTCTGTCTTTACCAATAGCTGTCCAGGAAGAATACGGTCTTTGAAGGCTGTCAGAGCAGTCTGTACAGCTAACATTTCTTTTTGATTGATATGCAGGTGCATCTGTCTCGGGTTCCATTTGCCCTGAATGCACTGCCCTGCCATGTAAGCCCCCCATGCATACTCTGAAGCGTCTGTTAGGGTTTGGGTGGCAGGGGGTAGAGTGAAAGGGAGTCCCTTGTTGTGGTGGCAGGCCTCAGCCCACCGCAGGAACTCTGTCTTGATAAAAGGAATGATAGAAATCATTGTTTCCAGGTCCTGAGAATGTTGACACCATAAGCTTTTTAGATACCACTGTAGTTTCCTCATATGCAGTCTTGCATATGGAATTAGTAAAATGCAAGAGGCCATGAACCCCAGGGCTTGCAGTATTTTCCTTGCAGATAGCTGGGGTTTTGTGGCCAATAGTTTGAAGTAGGTTGTCAGGTAAACTTGTTTCTCTGGAGTGTGGAATGCCATCTGGGAAGTTGTGTTCAAGCTTGCTCACAGGAATACAATCTGTCGGCAGGGTACTAGGTGAGATTTCTTTTCATTGATGGTGTACCCTAGTGAGGTTAGAAGTTTCTTTACGAACACTAGGTGTTGTAATAGCAAGTCCTGGCTTTCTGCCTGAATCAGTCAATTGTCCAAACATGGGTAAATTTGAATATTTCTCTGTCTGCAAACTGCAATGGAAGGGGCTAGGCACTTTATGAATACCCTGGGCGCAGGAGATAAGCCAAAAAGTGCAGAGAAAGTATAGCTGTGTACACTTACCATAAATGTAGATGTTCGAGTGTATTCACTGTTGCAGTCATTACATTTGGGTTATCTACTTGCAGTAGCCCTCAGTCGGCCTGATTAACAAAGTCTTGGGTCCTGCTTCGGTTGCTGTCACTTCTTCCAAGATGTCAGGTCGTCAGGGATATAAAACATGCAGCCGATGCCATTGCATCCATTTTTTCTTGCCCCAGATATCAGGTGCCCTCCTAATGGGAAGCAATTAAATCTATAAATACAAGGATATACCTCCAACAGAAAAGCAAGTACAACAAAAAGCTTTTAGCGCATAGTAAGTGAGAGTAGAGATATAGCCAAAGGAAAAAAAAGGGGGGCTGGAGGGAGGGTAACCAGGACTGCAACAGTGAACACATTTGAACATCTACATTTATGGTAAGTGTACACAACTGTACCAGGTTCTTCTTGTTTCACTGTTGCAGTCATTACATTTGGGTAGATTCCCAAAGCTAAGATTGGGGGGAGGAATTTAAATATAACTAGGACCAGCTATAAGGCCCTGCAAGACTGCAGTGGCAAAACCAGCCCTGGATTTAGAGAAAATTGGCAAATGATAATGCTTGGTGAAAGTATGTACAGAACTCCAGGTAGCAGCTTCAAGGATGTCCCTAGTAGGGACGGCCCCTGAGAAAGGCTGTAGAGGTAGACAAAGCCCTGGCTGAATGGGGTCTGATGCTCTATGGGACAGGTTTTCCATGGTGCTTATAGCAGAAATGAATGCAGTGGCCTATCCATTTTGAAATTGTTTGTTTTGAAATAGCTTTCCCCTCTGTCCCTGCAGCAAATGCCACCAGCAGTTGTTCAGATTTCCTTTGAGGTTTAGTCCTGTACAAGTAGAATCTAAGCTGTCTGTGCACATCTAAAGAGTGCAGTACCGTTCCCCTTTGTTCTGTGGGTTAGGAAAGAAGGTAGGCAAATGAATGGACTGATTAAAAGCCACACTGGATACCACCTTGGGCATGACCTCATGAAAGATGACAAAAGGTTCCACTGCCATAATGGCCTGTAATTCAGATACCCTTCTTGCAGAAGTGATTGCCAAAAGGAAAGCTGTTTTCCAGGAAAGAAATTTTAAATTTGCAGTAGCAGCTGGTTTGAAAGGAGGAATAGTGAGTTTTTCAAAGACAAAATTAAGATCCCAGGCTGGAGTTGGAGCTCTCCTGGGTGGCCTTAAAGTTTTGGCCCCTCCAAGGAACTGCTTGAGCAGTGGGTGAGAGAAGAGGGGAGGGTTCTGTGCTATAATGAGCTGAAATGGCTGAGGCATGAATTTTGATGGAGGAAAAAGACAAGCCCTTACGAAGCATCTCAGTCAAGTATTGTAGAATCTGAGGTAAATTGGGCACTGCTGCTTTCATTCCTTGAGACAGATTCCAAGCACAGAATCTTTTAAATTTTGTAGCATAGTACTAGGCCTGCTTGCCTCTAAAATGATTTCCATCACTGATTTACTGAGGGATGGTAATGCAAAGATTAGTAATTAGCCAGGCTGCTAGGTTCAGGGTTTGCAGCTGGGGGTGCAGAATCTAGTTCTCCTGCTGAGGCAACAGGGAAGGAGTCTGAGGCAGGTGCCATGGAGCCAAGCGTGACACACCGCGCAAGAGTGGGTACCAGTGTTGGTGAGGCCAGACTGGTGCAATTAAAATCATCCTTGCCTTGTCCTGTTTGATCTTTAGTAGTACCTTGGAGAGCAGAGGCAGAGGAGGAAAGGCATAAACTGATAGGTTTTTCCAGCTGAAGGATAGAGCATCCACTTTCCAAGCATGCTTGTGGGGAATCCTTGTGCAAACTTTGTCCAGTTGATGGTTCTGGGGGGAGGCAAACAGGTCTATATCTGGGCTCCCTCATTTGCTTGTCAACATGTTGAAAATCCTTGGTTCCAGTTTCCACTCGTGTGGGTCCATGAGGTTTCTACTTAGTCCGTTTGCCAGTGTATTTAGTCTTCCTGGCAGGAACTGAGCTTGTAGATTCACTTGGTAGCCCAAGGCTGTGTTCCACAATGCCATGGCTAGTCTGAAGAGGGGAGTAAGAATGTGTACCCACCTGCTTGTTTATGTACCACATGACAGTGTTGTTGTCCGTCATTACCATTAGTTGTCCTGGAGGAATGTGATCCTTGAAGGCTGTCAAAGCATTCTGTACAGCTAACATTTCCTTTTGATTTATGTGCAGGTGCATTTGACTTGGGTTCCATTTGCCCTGAATGCACTTCCCTGCCAGGTGAGCCCCCCATACATAGTCTGATGTGTCTAAGATTTGTGCGGCAGGGGGTAATGTGAATGGTAGTCCCCTGTTTTGGTGGCAGGCCTCTGCCCACCAAAGGAACTCTAGGTGTAGACCAGGTATGATAGGAATCCTTGCTTCCAGATCCTGTGAATGTTGACACCATAGGCTTTTGAGATACCATTGTAGTTTCCTCATATGCAGCCTTGCATATGGAATTAGTAGAATGCAGGAGGCCGTGAACCCCAAGGCTTGCAGTATTTGCCTTGCAGATAGCTGGGTTTTTGTGGCCACATGTTTGAAGTAAGTTGTCGAATGTATCCGTTTCTCTGGCGTGTGGAACGCCATCTGGGAAGTTGCATTCAAACCTGCTCCCAGGAATATAATTTGTTGACAGGGTATCAGGTGGGATTTCTTTTCGCTTATGGTGAACCCCAGACAAGTCAGTACCCTTTGAACAAAGGTCAGATGATTGAAAAGAATGTCCTTGCTTTCTGCCTGAATTAGGCAATCATCCAGGTATGGGTATATTTGAATATTTCTTTGCCTGCAAAATGCAATGACTGGAGCTAGGCACTTTGTGAATACCCTGGGCGCAGCATTAGATAAGCCAAAGGGCAGTGCAGATTACTAATAGTACTTGTAGCCTGCTTTGAAGTGTAGGTATCTTCTGCAAGACTTCCTGATAGGGATGTGCAGATGTGTTTCTTTTAAGTCTAGGGTTGCCAACCTTGCATCCTTGCCTAGTATAGGAAGCAACTGGTGAAGAGTCAGCATTTTGAATTTTGGAATCACCAGAAAGGTGTTTAGAATAGAAAGGTCCAGGATAGGACACCATGTATTGCCTTTTCTGGGTACCAGGAAAAGTCAATAGAAACCTTGTCCCTTTTTCTCTTCTGGTAGCAACTGAAGAGCCCCCTTTTTCTCTTCTGGTACCAACTGAAGAGCCCCCATGTTTAAGAGAGAGAGTACCTGATTTTGGGCCTCTTCCCACTGATTTGGGGTTAGATCTGGCCACCCACTTGGTGTTGGTAACGTGTGGAAATGAAATCTGTACCCTTGGGACACTATATTTAAAACCAATTTGTCCCGGGTAATGAGTTCCTAGTTTTTGGCCTGCAGACCAATCTTTCCGCCTAAAGGAGCATTCAGTTGGGAAGTGCTTGGAAGTTTTAAAAGCAAGTCATTGAGATGATTTTCCATAGGGGGGAGTCTTACTGCTCCCAGGGTTGGGTGCGGAAACCTCCCACTGCCTAGTTTTGTGTGTCCTTTGGGACTGAAACCTGAGGTTTCTGTTGTGTCTGGGTTTGGCTTGAGAAGCCCTGGAGGGGACTGGAAAGGACCAATTTTTAGAGGGCCAGTGCTTACTAAATCTAGGAGGCTGAACTTGTAAGAAATCTTTAACAGTCTGCATAGATTTAGCTTTATCTTCCATCTTTTTAAGAACTTACTCAGCCTTGCTGCCAAACAGGCGGCCCTGATTTAAGGGAGCATCCAACAATTTAGCTTTAACATGATCAGGCAAAGATTGCTCCTTAAGTCAAGCATGCCTTCTGAGCACAGAACCAGTAACAGCAGCCCTGCAAGAGGCCTGTAATGAATCAAATCCACATCGCAAAGTATGTTTTCCAACCTATTCAGCAGAATGCATTAAAATCCTGTAATGTTTTATTTTCAGCGCAGTCAGGAATTAATATCATTTTCTGTTTAAGCAATCTAATAACATGTTGTTGACACTTTAACATATGAAACTGGCAGTTTAAAGCCCTAAAGGCCAAGGTTGCATAAGTGCAAACTTTCTTACCCCATCTATCCAGCGCACTGGAGTCTCTATCATAGGGGGTAGGATTTTTAGCAGTAGAAGCCGTAATGCCTTTGGGTCCCTGTGAAATAGTCTCTGGATCCGCAATAGGATTTTTAAAAAGGAACTTGTGAGAATCAGGAACCCTGTAATATCTGTCAAGTTTTCTGGGAGCAGGAGGCAAAGAATCAGGGGCCAAACTAGATTCTGAAAAAGCATCATCAACAATGTCTAGTACAGGAGGTATAGCTAAAGGCCTATGCTAAGGCAGGAGTAAGAAATCCCCAAGCCTCTTTTTTTGAATCAGAAAAATCCTGGCTTTCCCAGTGGAAATGCTCCCTTAGAGTATGTAAGGTTTCACCAAAAGAAAAATCCTCTGGAGGGGAAGCAGAGGGAATAGAGTCCTCTGCATCAGAATCCTCGTAAGTAGATAAGGGCAAATCCAGATCATCAGAAGAATCAGAAAAATTATAATCCTGTTCAGAAGATTCATAAACAATTTCAGTCCTAGGTCTCTTAGAAGGGGGAGGTTGGCTTACCCTGATTAGAGTTATAAGATCTTCAGCCATTCTTATCATTTGTTTTTTAGGCATAGAGGCCTGAGCATGCGGGCCTGGGCGTCGGTTTCTTAGGCATGGTTCGAGATTTTGGCCTAAATGAAGGAGGCATTGGTTTAATATGCAAGTCAGTAGGCCTGAATACACCGGTGCCTGCACAGCGGCTCCAGACCCATACAAGGTAGAGACATCCGCAGGTTCCACAGTTGAAGCATCTCGCAGCATACCTGACTCTGAATGGGTCTCAGTAGAGGCATGCGAGTCAAAAGCAGTGGGTATCAGGGGCTGCGAAAGAGCCTCACTGAGTACCAGCGAACTGGCGACTGGCTTAGGAGAAGCGTCGTTGGCAGCTTTGGACCTCGGCGGCCTGTCTCTGTCTATCTTTGCTTTTTTTTTGGAATCCCGGTGGTCAGATGGCTAACCGAAGACATTTCTAGATAATTGAACAGAGAACCAAAATATTTAGAAGCAAAAATATACAGACAACTGATAGTGCGCGGTTTAAATAAAGCACAAAACCGACAGCAAGGTAGTCGTGGTCAGGGCCTAGGCAAGGAATACAGTATGAATGAAAATCTTTGAGGTATTTGCTTTCCACAAGTAATGCAATTATTAACGTTTACTGACATCGGTAAGGAGCAAGAAAAGGTTTCCCCAACGGGGTACTTAGCTTTAATTGAAGACTTCGGTTCTGAAACTCGAAAATGAAAATTTCAGGAGTCGGCCGACCGGCACTTGCGAACTGCTTCTGCTTCGGGCACCACACGGCAAGAACGACTGATGTAATGGCATCGGCTGCATGTTTTATACCCCTGACGACCTGACATCAAAGAAGAAGCGACAGTATCCGACAGAGAAATCCAAAGACTCTGGTATTCAGGCTGGCTGAGAGCTATCTGCAGGCAGATTACCCAAATGCGATGACTGCAACAGTGAAACATGAAGAACATTTGCACACTGTAACCATGTCTCAGGATATTAAAAACACTAGACACCTCAGTAATACATTCTCATTCTGTCACAACTGATCCTAAGTATCCTCCTATCCCCCAGAAAGGTACAGGAGGAAGTTTGTGGAGGGTTGAAGTGGAATTTGTTAGAAGGCAGTCATCGTTTCCTCTGGAAGTCAGTCCTGAAGGTCCACAGGCTTCTCCTTAGACTAATTGTGCTGCTTTTCTGTACAAGAATCTCTTGCCCTTGTTGGACTTGCTTTGTCTTATATAGAGAACAGAAAAACCAAGACTGAAAGGGGCAATTCCTGCTGAACTTGGGTGTCTGGGAGAGAAAAAATCTTGACTAATGGCACGGTCTTTCCTTTTTCCTCCGGTCTTTTAAAAGACTCTTTCAGAAGGGCATCTCAAAAGAGCTTTTTATCCATGGGTACATTTAGGAGCTCGACCCTCATATGGTCTGGCCAGACATGCCTTCTAAATACTGACTCTTTTTGCAGTTGTAATGCATAACTTATCCACTGCATCACATCCTTACTTTGAGTGCTTTGCTGCCACCTGGGATGAGAGGTTCCATAAATTCAGCAACTTCTGTCTCAGGTCCTTATATGATATCTTCGCCACCTTGGACCTCATCTTACTCAGCAAAGATTGATGGCAATTAAGTATGTGTATATAGCAGAAGCAGGTACTTTTCCCCCCCAAAGGGTTCAAGTATCCTACTCTCCTTGTCAGTGGGAAATGGGTTCCTGGATACAGCCAATGGGGATCTTTTGCCAGAATCTGGAGTGCACTCTTACAGATTCAAACTAAGTGTATTCTTAGTCAGATGCCACACTTTAACAGATCCCCATGGCCTTAGTGCTTTTTTTTTTTTTTTTTTTTTTTTTTAACATTTATCACTGTATTTCCACCTTAGCAATTATTTTTATGTTTTGCATCCTACTTAGGTTTTCACTTGTACATTTATACACATGTTCAATCATATTACGATTTTTTTGACACACAAATCTGATGAAGTATTTATTTGATACGAAAGTGATTTGTTAAAAGTGGTTTAGCTTAAATTCATTACTATTTATTCTGACAGATGTCCAATGGCAGATCTTTTTATTTAGTTAGCTTCTTAATAAAGTTTTGAGATGGTTAGCCTATATAAAGTGTTAATAATCTGGTCTTATATTTTAATTTAGCTTTTTAGTTTCAGTTTATACGCAACACATTCTCAGATCACACTATGGTGGTAAGGGGGACTTATCTAAAGGTATGATTTTAATGCTTTTATTGTTATTATCAACAGAACCACCATATGTAACCACACCCTTGCTCCAAACAACCTGATAAATAATGAATGTTTTTGATGTTTTTCATTAATTATACCCAACTAAGATTGCTTGTTTGTGTGTTTCAATAAAGGATATTAATTTTTAACTCAGCTGTGGACTACCTCCTTTTTTCTATTTGATTATTTTGTAGTGTGTATTTTACAGTTCGATTTTTATTACATGAACTAGGTGCATAACATAAATTTAGAAAATGAACAGCACACCCTCCACACCGCACAGTTTCTTTTTGGTTTGTTTTTGACCCAGTATAGGTTGCACATGGGTTTTTTTTTTGAGACTTTCAGAAATACCATGGATTTTTCTTTTTGTAAAAATCATGATTAAGTATCAGTACTGGTCTATATAATCTAACAATTGATGGATTCTTGCCTGATTTGTGAATAATCATTATGATAGCCTCCTTTTTTTTTTTGAAGAAGTTTGAGGTCTTACCTAAATTTGCTAATTGTACACTGGTAATTGGAAAGTACTTAATAAAGCTGTCCTTAAATTACTTACATTTCTAATGGTAAACCAAGCAGCCTGAGTGTTTTACTCCTCTCGTCACATAATTTTTGATCTGCACAGTTGACAGTCAGCTTGTCTCCCAGCCCTCTCCTCATCATCCAGGTCTACTGAACTTACAATTACTCCTATTTCCACACATATTCAAGGCCTTCAAGGAGACTAAGGCATCTGGTAGAGAATCACACTGCTGCCAGGGAGTGTTTTGCTTTAATTCTCCAGCCCAGGGCAGGTTGGTAAAACTCTGGAGGAGATTAATCCAAACCTCTGGCCACTGTGTACAGACCTTTTCAGAAACAGCTAGTTTCCTCCCACATCCCAAACGCATGTTACTTAAATGGCTGCAACATATTGTCCATACTGCAATTCACCCTTGCCTGTATGGCAAGTCATAACTTAAAACTGTAATTTACTTAAGTAAATTAAAAAAAAATTATTACAGCATTTATTAAGTGCACAGTGCAATGGAAAAGTATTTGCCCCCTTCTTGATTTCTTTTTTTTTTTTTGCATGTTTGAAACACTTGTTTCAGATCAAACTAATCTAAATTTTAGACAAAGATAAGCCAAGTAAACACAAAATGCAGTTTTTAAGTGATGATTTTATTTAAGGAAAAAAGTATCCAAATCTACATGGCCCTATGTAAAAAAGCAATTGCCCCTAAACCTAATAACTGGTTGTGCCACCCTTAGCAGCAACAACTGCAATCAAGCGTTTGCGATAACTGGCAATGAGTCTTTCACATCACTGATGAGGAATTTTGGCCCACTCTTCTTTGCAGAATTGTTTTAATTCAGCCATATTGGAGGGTTTCCAAGCATGAACCACCTTTTTAAGTTCATGTCACAGCATCTCAATTGGATTCAAGTCCGGACTTTGACTAGGCCACTCCAATACCTTCGTTTTGTTTTTTTTAAGCCATTCAGAGGTGGACTGGCTGGTGTGTTTTGGATCATTGTCCTGCTGCAGAATCCAAGTGCACTTCAGCTTGAGGTCACAAACTGATGGCCGGACATTCTCCTTCAGAATTTTTTGGTAGAGAGCAGAATTTATGGTTCCATCAATCACAGCAAGTCGTCCAGATCCAGAAGCAGCAAAGCAGCCCCAGACCATCACACTACCACCACCATGTTTGACTATTGGCATGTTATTTTTCTTTAATGCTGTGTTACTTTTACGCCAGATGTAACAGGACGCACACCTCCCAAAAAGTTTAACTTTTATTTAGTCAGTCGACAGAATATTTTGAATATTTTCCCAAAAGTCTTGGGGATCATCAAGATTTTTTTTTTGGCAAAAGTGAGACGAGCCTTTATGTTCTTTTTGGTCAGCAGTGGTTTTTGCCTTGGAACTCTGCCATACATGCCATCTTTGCCCAGTCTCTCTCTCATGAACACTGACCTTAACTGAGGCCTGCAGTTCTCTAGATGTTGTTCTGGGTTCTTTTGTGACATCTTTGATGAGTCGTCACTACGCTCCTGGGGTAATTTTTGTAGGCCGGCCACTCCTGGAAAGGTTCACCACTGTTCCAGGTTTTCTCAATTTGTGGATAATGGCTCTCACAGTGATTCGCTGGAGTCCCAAAGCTTTAGAAATGGCTTTGTAACCTTTTCCGGACTGATACATGTCAATTACTTTGTTTCTCATCTGTTCATGAATTTCTTTAGACTGCGGCATGATGTCTTCGTTTTTGGGATCTTTTGGCCTACTTCACTTTGACAGGTTCTATTTAAGTGATCTCTTGATTCAACAGGTCTGGCAGTAATCAGGCCTGGGTGTGGCTAGTGAAATTGAACTCCGCTTTCCAAAAATGTGATTTAACCACAGTTACTTCATGATTTAACAAGGGGGGGGGGGGCAATTACTTTTTCACATAGGATCATGTAGCTTTGGATAGTTTTTGTTTTCCTTAACAAATAAAATCATCACTTAAAAACTGCATTTTGTAGTTACATGGGTAATCTTTGTCTAATATTTAAATTTGTTTGATGATCGGACACATTTAAGTGCGACAAACATGCAAAAAAAATAATAAATCAGGAAGGGGGCAAATACTTTTTCATTGCACTGTAGGTGGCTCATCAATTAAAAGTAATGACAGATTTTAATATTGCTCATATAATAGAAAATATGGACTACAACCATGACCATTACACAAGTAGTCTTGTCTTAAAAATTTCTGCAAGTAAATAAATGGAAACTGTAGGAACAATAAATGTAAACAATGTTCAGGAGAAACAGGAGTGAGGTTTAACGGAAGGCAGGACTTCAGCAATTTATTTAATGCTGGACGGATTGTAATTACAAAGGAAATATATGTAATGTACAACTTACATAAATGAAAAAATGTTAATATGGTTTGTTTTTTGTTAATGTATGTTAAACACAAACCTGAAGGCACATGATTAGAAGCCACCCTCTGCTACTACTTGATGCAAACAGAGAGCAGAAAATATTACAAAAAAAAAAATCATTCAAGAGTTTTACTTTAGGATCTTTTCTGTAAACTTCACAGTGCAAAACTAAACATTAATCCAGAAGGAAAGTCTTGGCAAAATATTCTTCTTCCCTAGAAAATATGCATTCCTCACATACAACACAGCCATTAGCTCCAGGGCAGAGAGAGGGATTTAAAAAAAAAAAAAAAAAATTAATGCTCAGCATTTAAGACACAAACACAACCACGACTAACTCCAACCTTAACTGGCTCTTGGGTGTTAAGAGGAAGTGGAAGGAATTGTCACTGTTTATTGCTTATTGCATAGTCTACATTCCACCATCATCGATCAAAAATTAAAAAAAAAATTTAATTCAAACCATTCCTGCCATACATGCATACTCATACTGGGAGACTTCAACCTAAACCTAATGGATCCTTCATCAAATGATGTCAGTGGACCCCTAGCTGACCTCCATATCCTACGGTTAGTAAAAGGATACACAAAACCAAGCACAATTTCTAACCATCACTCCCTCCTTGATTTCACTACCTCGAATGACCCAACATGCACTTCTCAGTAACACATAGCAACCCACACACCTTAAGTGGCCATTGCCCAATCACATTCAACACCTGTAACACTAAGCATTAAACACCCCACCCCCAAAGTTTCTTTTATGCCCAAGTCTGCAATCAGTGTGTCAAAACTCATCTCAAGTCTCTCCATCACAGACTGGTCTCCTGTTCTCAATATCCAAGATGCTAATGTTGTAGCTGAACTCCTCACCCTGCATCTCCTAAAAACCCAAGACAATCACTTCCCCTTAGTCATGTCTCCTTAAACACAGCATAACAGACTGGTTCACAAAGGAGAGCTCCAAGCTCTTCAGCAACTAAGAAAGAAGGCCTAAGCAAGAATGTACAACAAATACAAATCCACCAAGCAGAAACTGCTTTACATCTCTGAATGACATCCCTAAACAACTGATATGCAGACATAAGTCCAAATGCTTTAGCACCAGACAGATAAGTCTTCCTCGCCCCCAAAAAAAAAACACAATTCTGGTAAGAGGTTAACCACCTTGGTTGGCAATTATCCCCAACAGCCATCACCAGACAAAACACCATACAGTGTCCTAAACACTACCTCTCTCAATGAGAGTTCCTTAAAGAGTTCTCCAACCTAACATCTCCACTCATTCCAAACTCTGCCTCCACTCCAAGTACCTTTCGCCTTTCTATTTTTCTAAAATCACAGAAACAAATCTTAGTTCTAGTAGAACAAATTCCCCTCAACTTTCCCACTGACTGTGACCACCTATGTCCTTGGCTTACCTATCACTATAGAGACTTTATCACCTCTCTCCTTCACTACAGCTTTATCATTTGTCTCACCTCCAACACACTAATACAGCAATTTTGAAATCTGCTCCAAGTTACCCCAGTCTCCAAACAATCAAAGCTTACCTCAGTTGCACATTACCAGCCAATTTCCATATTACCAACACAGGCAAGACATTCACTTACCAACGGCTCACCTCACACTTGCAAAAAGACCACCTAACCTCCCAGTGATAGCACAGCTTTTGATCAGATAGGAGCACCATGACTGCTCCTTGTACCTTGAGGGATGATATTCTATCCATCATGGATAAAGGATACTTCACAAGTGACACATTCATTGATCCCATTCAAGCTTTTGACATGGTGGTTCACACTACCCCATTTTCCTATCTTACTGACACTTATCAGCTCACAGGCCACAAACTGATACTAAAGCTCTCCCGCCAACTCAACTTTCAAAGTTAAAACAGGCTCCTCAATTTTATCCACAGTTAATATACAATCAGGTGTCCTACAAGGTTCAATTCTCGTCCAGCTGCCCCCCCCCTTTTTTTTTTAAACACCCCCCTCGATCTGTCACAACTCCAAATCATATTGTATTCAGATGAAATGGTCCTCTGCAGATCAACCCACAGCCACTAATACACACAGAACCATCTTTAACAGGACCTAGTAGTCACTTCAGACTGGCTTTCCTCTAGAAAGCTCCTCCTAAACTCAAATAAAACTAAGATAATGATGTCCAGCACACCAAGTCTCTCATGATCAAAGATGAACGCAATCACATGATAGAAACTACTACCACATTCAAATACCTGAAAATTTTCCTAGCTCAATATCTAAACTTCCAAATACACACTGAAAAAACATGAAAAAATAAATAACCTACCTCTTAGGGGCTCAAAACCTCTCCCAATTCCTTTCACTACAAACCACACATGCTACTGGAAAATGCATCCTTCCTGTCCACCTTGACTACGGCCTTCCCCTGTTTGTTAATGCCTCATAGAAAAATGTTACAGCTCTTCAAACCATTTCTAGTAAAAAAAATTATCTCTGTACTGCAAAGCAACTTCCCCGCATGAGTAAGTACAGTTGTGTACACTTACCATAAATGTAGATGTTACTGTTGCAGTACTTACAAAATGGGTTATCCGGCTCCCGGTAGCCCAGAGTCGGCCACAATACCAAAGTCCTTGGTATAGGGCATCGGCTGCCTTCGGTTTAAGCCTGATGTCAGGACTACAGGTACAAAGGAAGGCAGCCGACACCATTTCCTCAGTTTTTCTTGCCTTAACTGTCAGAAGCCCCCAAAAACGGTTAGACCAGGAAAATAAAAATTCAGTCTGTGCCCTAGGAAAAAAGGGGGATGGAAGAAGGGGGAGACCAGGACTGCAACAGTGAATACACTAACATCTACATTTACAGTAAGTGTAAATAACTGTACTATGTTCATCGTGTTTCACTGTTGCAGTCCTTACAAAATGGGTTGATTCCCAAAGCCCAGGAAAAAAACAAAGGGGAGGAGGAACACCCACTGATTAAGAGTTGGTAAGGAGGCCCTGCAACACTGCAGTGGCAAAACCAGCCCTGGACTTGGAAAACAAGGGTAAATTGTAATATTTAGTGAATTTGTGGACAGAAGTCCAGGTAGCTGCTTCCAGGATGTCCTTAGTAGGTACTCCTCTTAAAAACGCTGCTGAGGTAGAGGTTGCTCTAGTGGAATGGGTCCTAACACCCTGTGGAGGAACCTTGCCATGCTGTAAGTAACAAAAGTGAATACAATGAGCAATCCATTTAGAAATGGTCTCTTTAGAAATAGCTTTGCCCTGAGCTCTAGGAGCAAAACTAACCAACAACTGATCTGACTTTCGAAAAGGTTTAGTCCTGTCCAGGTAAAATCTAAGTTGTCTATGCACATCCAGGGAATGCAGTAACCTTTCTCCTCTATTCTAAGGATTAGGAAAGAAGGTAGGCAGGTGGATAAACTAGTTAAGAGTCAGGCTAGAAACCACCTTAGGCATAAAAGAGGGATTAGTTCGAAGAGAAACCCGATCCACATGGAAGGTGATAAAAGGCTCTACTGCCATTAAGGCCTGCAGCTCACTCTTCTAACTAAAGTAATGGCCAAGAGAAAGGCAGTTTTCCAGGAGAGAAAAGTACAGTTGTGTACACTTACCATAAATGTAGATATTAAGAGTGTATTCACTGTTGCAGTCATCACATTTGGGTTATCTGCTTGCAGTAGCCGTCAGTAGGCCTGATTAATAAAGTCTTGGGTCCTGCGTTGGTTGCTGTCTCTTCTTCCATGACGTCAGGTCGTCAGGGGTATAAAACATGCAGCCGACGCCATTACATCACTTTTTCTTGCCCCAGATGTCAGGTGCCCCCCAATGAGAAGCAATTAAATCTATAAATACACAGGATTATACCTCCAACAAAAAAGCAAATACACCAAAAAGCTTTTAAGCATAGTAAAGGACAGTAGAGGTATAGCCAAAAGTAGTAAGGGGGTTGGAGGGTAAACAGGACTGCAACAGTGAGTACACTCAAACATCTACATTTATGGTAAGTGTACACAACTGTATTATGTTCTTAGTGCTTCACTGTTGCAGTCATCACATATGGGTAGAATCCCAAAGCCAAGGATGGGAGGAGGAATTTAGATAGCATTAGGGCCAGCAATAAAGCTCTGCAAGACTGCAGTGGCAAAGCCAGCTCTGGATTTAGAGAAAATTGGCAGATGTTAATGCTTGGTGGAAGTATATACAGAACTCCAGGTAGCAGCCTCTAGGATGTCCCTGGTAGGGACGCCTCAGAGAAAGGCTGTAGAGGTAGATGCAGCCCTGGTGGAGTGGGGTCTGATCCCCTGTGGAATAGGTTTTCCATGGTGCTAATAGCAGAAATGAATGCAATGGCCTATCCATTTAGAAACATTTTGCTTTCAAATAGCCTTCCCCTCTGCCCCTGCAGCAAATGCCACCAGCAGTTGTTCAGATTTCCTTTGAGTTTTAGTCCTGTCCAAGTAGAATCTAAGTTGTCTGAGCACATCTAAGGAGTGCAGTATCCATTCCTCTTTGTTCTGTGGATTAGGAAAGAAGGTTGGCAGATGAATGGACTGATTAAGGGCCACACTGGATACCACCTTGGGCATGAAACAGGAGTTGGTCCTGAGGGACACCCTGTCCGCATGGAAAATGATGAAAGGCTACAATGTCATAAGGGCCTGTAATTCAGATACCCTTCTTGCTGAAGAGATTGCTAAAAGGAAAGCTGTTTTCCAAGAAAAGAATTTTAAATCTACAGTAGCAGCTGGCTCGAAAGGAGGAAGAGTGAGTTTTTCTCCAATCCAAATTTAAAGGTCCCAGGCTGGAGTTGGAGCTCCCTGGGTGGTCTTAAATTTTTGGCCCCTCTGAGGAACTGCTTGAGCAGTGGATGAGAGAAGAGGGAAGGTATGTGTTATGTAGGTAGGTAAGTCTTTCGGCTTTTCCCGGTTAGGGGTCGCCACAGCGGAACTCTGGTCCGCTAATGATTGGCAGTTGATTTTTACGTGCTGGCTTGCCGGGCCTAACGCACAACCTTCAACGAAGGAACGCCCATTCACGCATGTCAACACACAGAAAACGCTCTGAGAATCGAACGGGCAACATCTAACTGTGAGGCGACAACGCTACCACAGCACCACCACCGCAGTACATGAGCTGAAATGGCTGAGGCGTGAATTTTGATGGAGGAGAGTGACAGGCCCTTGTGAAGCATCTCAGTTAAGTATTGTAAAATCTGAGGTAAATTGGACACTGCTGTGCTCATCCCTTGAGATTGGTTCCAGGCACAGAATCTTTTCCATTTTTCAGCATAAGATTTCCTAGTACTAGGCCTCCTTGCCTCTAAGATGATATCCATCACTGGTTTACTGAGGGATGATAAGGGAGAGATTAGGAAATTAGCCAGGCTGCTAGGTTCAGTGTTTGAAGCTGAGGGTGCAGAATATGGTTCACCTGCTGAGAGAGCAGAGTAGGAATCTGAGGCCATGGGGCCAACAATGACACACTGCGCAAGCGGGGATACCAGTGTTGGCGTGGATAGTCTGGTGCAATCAAAATAGTCCTTAGTTTCTTTTGTTTGACCTTTAGTAGCACTTTGGAGAGCAGAGGCAGAGGAGTAAAGGCATAAACTTATAAGAGCATCCACTTTCCAGGCTTGTTTGTGGGGAGACCTTGTGCAAAGTTTGTCCAATTGATAGTTCTGGGGGGAGGCAAACAGGTCTATATCTGGGCTCCCCCATTTGCTTGTCAACATTTTGAAAATCCTTGGTTCCAGTTTCCACTCGTGTGGGTCCATGAGGTTTCTGCTTAGTCCGTCTGCCAGTGTATTTAGTTTTCCTGTCAGGAATTGAGCTTGTAGATGCACTTGGTAGCTCAAGGCTGTTTCCATAATGCCATGGCTAGTCTGCAGAGGGGGTAAGAATGTGTCGCCCCTGCTTGTTTATGTACCACTTAACAGTGGTGGTGTCAGTCTTTATCATTAATTGTCCTGGAAGAATGTGGTCCTTGAAGGCTTTCAGAGCACTCTGTACAGCTAACATTTTTTTTGGATCGATATGCAGGTGCATTTGACTTGGGTTCCATTTGCCCTGAATGCACTTCCCCTGCCAGGTGAGCCTCCCATGCATAGTCTGATGCTTCTGTTAGGGTTTGGGTGGCAGAGGGAGTGTGAATGGTAGTCTCTTGTTTTGGTGGCAGGCCTCTGCCCACCAAAGGAACTCTAGGCGTAGGCAAGGTATGATAGGAATCATTGCTTCTAGATCCTGAGAACATTGACACCATAGGCTTTTTAGATACCACTGTAGTTTCCTCATATGCAGTCTTGCATATGGAATTAGAAGAATGCAAGAGGCCATGAACCCCAAGGCTTGTAGTACTTGCCTTGCAGACAGCAGGGTTTTTGTGGCCACTAGTTTGAAATAGTTAGTCAAATGAATTTGTTTCTCTGGTGTGAGGAAAGCCATCTGGAAAGTTGTATTCAATCTTGCTCCCAGGAATATAATTTGTTGACAGGGTACCAGGTGGGATTTATTTTCGTTTATGGTGTACCCCAGACAAGTTAGCACCCTTTGTACAAAGGCCAGATGATTCAAAAGTATGTGCTGGCTTTTTGCTTAAATTAGACAATTGTCCAGGTATGGGTATATTTTTAATATTTCTTTGCCTGCAAAATGCAATGACTGGAGCTAGGCACTTTGTGAATATCCTGGGCGCAGTAGATAAGCCAAAGAGCAGTGCAGAGAACTGATAGTGCTTGTAGCCTGCTTTGAAGCGTAGGTATCTTCTGCAAGAGTCCCTGATTGGGATTGTGCAGGTATGCTTCCTTTAAATCTAGTGTTGCCAACCAGGCATCTTTGCCTAGTATAGGGAGTAACTGGTAAAGAGTAAGCATCTTGAATTTTGCAATCACCAAAAAGGTGTTTAGAGTAGACAGGTTCAGGATAGGACACCATGAATTGTCTTTTCTGGGTACCAGGAAAAGTCTCGAGTAGAAACCTTGTCCCTTTTCCTCTTCTGGTACCAACTGAATAGCCCCCATGCTTAAGAGAGAAAGTACTTGTTTTTGGGCCTCTACCCACTATTTGGGGGTAGATCTGGCCACCCGCTTGGTGTTGGTAACGTGTGGAAGTGAACTCCGTATCCCTAGGACAGTATATTTAAAACCAATTTGTCCTGGGTAATGAGTTCCCAGTTCATGGCATGAAGAGCAATCTTTCCCCCCAAAAGGGCAGTCAGTTGAGAAATGTTTGGAAGTTTTAAAAAGAAGTAATTGAGACAGTTTACCATAGGGGGGAGATTTATTACTCCCAGACTTGGAACTGGAGGCCCCTCCCACTGCTTAGTTCTGTGCGTACCCTGGGACTGAAGCCTGGGAGTTCTGCTGGATCTGGGTTTGGACTGAGAAGGTCTGGAAGAGGCAGGAAAGGACCAATTCTTGGAAGGCCAATGCCAACTAAACCTTGGAGGATGTACTTGTAAAAAATATTTAACAGTTTGCATAGATTTAGCTTTTTCCTCCATCTTTTTAAGAACTTCTTCTGCCTTGTTGCGAAACAGTCAGCCCTGGTTTAAGGGAGCATCCAGTAATTTAACATGATCTGGCAAGGATTGCTCCCTTAAGCCATGCATGCCTTCTAAGTACAGACCCAGTTACAGCAGCCCTGCAAGATGCCTCTAGTGAATCAAAACCACATTGCAAAGTATGTTTTCCAACTTGTTCAGCTGAATGCAGTAAATCCTGTAAATCCTTATTTTCAGCACAATCAGGAATCAACATAATTTTCTGTTTAAGCAATCCAATAATATGCTGCTGATACTTTAACATATGAAACTGGCAGTTTAAGGCCCTAATGGCCAAAGTTGCAGAAGTGTATACCTTCTTACCCCATCTATCCAGTGCCCTGGAGTCTCTATCAGAGGGGGTAGGATTTATGGCAGTAGTAGCTTTAATGCCCTTGGGTCCCTGTGAAATGGTCTCAGGATCCGCATTAGGATTTTTAAAAAGGAACTTGCAAGAGTCAGGGACCCTGTAATATCCATCAGGTTTTCTGGGAGCATGAGGTAAGGAGTCAGGGGCCAAGCTAGATTCCAAAAAGGCATCATCAACAATATCTAGTACAGGAGGTATGGCTAAAGGCCTGTGCTGGGGCAGGAGTAAGAAATCCCTAAGCCTCTTTTTAGAATCAGAGAAATCCTGACTTTCCCAATGAAAATGCTCCCTGAGAGTATGCAAGGTTTCACCAAAAGAGAAATCCTCTTGGGGGGGGCAGAAGGAATAGAGTCCTCAGCATCAGAATCTTCACAGGTAGATACAGGTAAATCCTGGTCATCAGAGAAAACAGAAAATTCAGAATCCTGGTCAGAAGTATCATAAGCAAACTCAGTCCTAGGTCTCTTAGAGGGGGAACGCTGGCTTCCCCTGATTAAAGTAATAAGGTCTTCAGCCATTCTTATTTGTTTTTTAGGCACAGAGGACTGACCATGCGGTCTGGGCGTCAGTTTTCTAGGCATGGTTCGAATTTTAGACCTTGAAGAGGAAGATGACGTCTGTTTAATATGCAAGTCAGTAGGCCTGAATACACCCTCAGAAGCCGGTGCCTGCACAGCAGCTCCGGACCTATCCAAGGTAGAGACATACGCAGGTTCCACAGTTGAAGTATCTTGCGGCATACAAATGGGTTTCAGTAGTGGCCTGCGAATCTGAAGTAGCGGGTATCCGGGGTTGCGAAAGCGCCTCACTGAGTACCAGCGAACTGGCAACTGACTTAGAAGAAGCGTCGCTGGCAGCTTTGGACCTAGGCGGCCTGTCTCTGTCTTTATCTTTGTGTTTTTTTCGGAATATCTGGATTCGGATGGCTTAACGAAGACATATCAAGATAATTGAATCGAGCACCAAAATATTTAGAAGCGAAAATATACAGACGATGGATAGTTTGTGGTTTAAATAAGGCACAAAACCAACAGCGAGGTACGTCGTGGTCAGGGCCTAGGCAAGGAATACAGTACGAATGAAAATCTTTATGAGGTATTTGCTTTCCACAAGTAATGCAATTATTTACTTTTACTGACATCGGTTTAGAGCAAGAAAAAATTTCCCCAACGAGATACGCAGCTTTTAGTTGAAGACTTCAGTTCTGAAACTCGAAAATGAAAATTTCAGGAATCAGCTGATCGGCACTTGCGAACTCCTTCTGCTTCGGGCACTGCACGGCAAGAAAGACTGATGTAATGGCGTCGGCTGCATGTTTTATACCCCTGACAACCTGACGTCACAGGAGAGACAGCAACAGACGCAGGACCCAAGACTTTGTTAATCAGCCCGACTGAGGGCTACTGCAAGCAGATAACCCAAATGTGATGACTGCAACAGTGAAACACTAAGAACATCTTCAAATCTGCTGAGGCAGCTGGTTCAAAAGGAGGCAGAGTACGTTTCTCAAGTACAAAATTAAGATCCCAAGCAGGAGTAGGTGCCCTTCTGGGAGGCTTTAAATTGCTAGCTCCTCTGAGGAACTGTTTCATCAAGGGGTGAGAGAGAATGGGTTGTTCAAAGGAACAATGTGCAGAAATAGCTGAAGCATGAATCTTGATAAAAGGAAAGTCCACCATTAAGCAATCCTGCCAGTTAGTCAAGAATAAGAGGAAGACTAGGTTGAGAAGGGTCTTCCCCTCTAGTCTGCATCCAAATGGAGAATCGTTTCCAATTATCTGCGTAAGATTTCCTAGTGCTAGGCCTCCTGGCCTCACGAAGGACCTCAACTACCTGTTGGGAAAGGTTTAAATTATGAGCCAGGCTGCCAAATATAGTCTGAAGGTGAGGATGCAGAATTTTTCACCCCTCCTGAACCAAGAGATTTGGTATCAGAGGAAGATGCCAAGGCTGAGACTGGGAGAGACTGCGAAGAAGTGGATACCAATGTTGCCTGGGCCAGTCTGGAACTATGATGGCCCTTGGTTTTTCGTCCCTTATCGTTAACAGCACTCTGGGAAGAGGCAGAGGAGGGAATGCATAGATCAATAGCGATGTCCAGGGGAAGGACACAGCATCCACTTTCGAAGCTTTGTTGCAATGATCCCTGGTGCAAAAGGTGGTTGGTCGGAGATGAGAAGAGATACACCTGGGGAGAGTGCCTCAACGCTGAATGATGTGATAGAAGATGGTCTTGTTTAGTTGCCACTTGTGAGGATCCAGGACCTGCCTGCTTAACTTGTCTGCCAAGGTGTTGAGCCTTCCTGGAAGAAACTGAGCTATCAGATGAATGCCCATGGAAGCTGCCATGGACCATAGTATCATGCTTTGCCTGCACATGGGGTAAGAGTGAGTCCCTCCCTGCTTGTTGACGTTCCACATAATTGTGGTGTTGTCTGTCCTGACTATAAGATTACCAGGAGAGAGAAGATGCTCGAAAAGCCATCAAGGACTGCTGGACTGCCATCTGTTCCTTCAGATTTATGTGCAAATGAGCTTGTTGATAGTTCCAAGTCCCCTGAATGCATCTGCCCTCTAGATGTGCTCTCCAAGCATAGTCAGTGGCATCAATGGTGAGAGTCTGGCTGGCAGGAGGTGGCTAGAAAGGCAGGCCTTTGTTCTGTGCACAGGCCTTCACCCACCAAAAGAACCCCGTCTGTAGGCAGGGAATCAGAGGAAGAATCAAGTCTAACTCCAGAGTGTGTTGACACCAAAGGTTTTTGAAGTACCATTGTATTTTCCTCATAGCAGTATAGCATATGGAATGATCAGAATACATGAAGCCATGAATTCTAGGGCTTGCAGAGAGCTGGGTCATGCTTGCCAAATTCGTGAAGTAATTTGAAAGATTCATTTGTTTCTCTTGAGGGAAGGATACCATCTGGATGGCTGTGTTCAGACTCGCTCCCAAGAATACAATCTCCCTTGTGGGTACCAATTTTGACTTCTTTTCATTGGATAGTGTAGCCCAAAAAGGTGAGAAGGTTCTTTACAAAGTCCAAATCCTTTATAAGTTGCTATGGAGAGTTTGCCTGAATAAGACAATCGTCCAAGTAAGGGAAAATTTGAATGTTTCTTTGCCTGCAAAAGGCAATGACTGGAGCCAGGCATTTTGTAAAAACTCTGGCAGCAGTAGATAAGCCAAATGGCAGTGCAGAGAATTGGAAGTGCCTGTTCCCTGCCCTGAAGCAAAGGAACTGCCTGCAGCTTTCCCTTATTGGGATGTGCAGATAAGCCTCCTTGAGATCCAAAGTCACCAGCCAGGAATCCTTGGCCAACATTGGCAGCAACTGCAAGAGTGAGCATTTTGAGCATGGGAATTACCAGAAAAATGTTTAGAATGGACAAATCCAGAACAGGGCACCAGGTGCCCCCTTTTTTGGGAACCAGGAAAAGTCTGGAGTAGAAACCCTGGCCCATCTGTAGTGACTCTATTGCTCCCAGGCTTAGCAAAGAAGAAATGTGTTTTTCTGCTTCTGCCCTTTGAGGTGGGGGATATCTGGGTATCCTTGGAGGACCAGGAAGGTGTGAAAGGAGAAAGTACAGTTTTGTACCTACCATAAATGTAGATGTTCGAGTGTTCACATTGCTGCAGTCAGGCGGTCCCGCAGTCGGACAGAGTTCCAAAGTCTTGGTCCGGTGTCGGTTGCTGTTGCTTCTTCCCTGATGTCAGTGCACCAGGGGTATATAATATGCATCCGAAGCCATTTTCTTCAGTATTTCTTGCACCAGATGCCAGGTGCCCCCAGGTGTGTAGGCAATACATATTGCTAATCAAAAATATACATATAAAATAAAAACAATACCTTCAGTTACCAGCAAATACACCCGAAAGGTTGTATAGGATAGAAGGGTATAGATAAGTCCAGCTAGTTCAGAGGGGGTGGAGGGAGGGTAACCTGGACTGCAGCAGTGTGAACACTTGAACATCTACATTTATGGTAGGTACAAAACTGTACTATGTTCATCGTATTACACTGCTGCAGTCATCACACTTGGGTGGAATCCCAAAGCTAGGTTTGGGTGGCTGGTCTATAAAGAGTTAGGATTGGCTAAGAGGCCCTGCAGAACTGCAGTGGCAAATCCTGCTCTGGATTTAGAGTAGAGAGGCAGGTGGTAATACTTGGTGAAGGTGTGCACTGAACTCCCAAGTTGCAGCCTCCAGAATTTCCTTGGTAGGTACTCCTCTGAGAAAGGCTGTTGAAGTGGCTGTTGCCCTGGTGGAATGAGGCCTAATGTTATTAGGGACTGATTTTCCATGCTGTGTGTAGCAGTACCGAATACAGTGACCTATCCATTTGGATATAGTCTGCTTTGAGATAGCATTGCCTTGTGATCCTGCAGCATATGCTGCAAACAGTTGATCAGTTTTCCTGAAAGCTTTTGTTTTGTCCAAGTAGAAGCATAGCTGCCTGTGTATGTCCAAAGAATGCAGAAGTTTCTCCCCTTTATTTTGGGGGTTTGGATAAAAAGTAGGCAAATGGATGGTTTGGTTAAGAGCCACACTAGATACCACCTTTGGCATGAAGGTAGGGTTTGTCCGTAAAGATACCCTGTCCTGATGAAAAATTATAAAAGATTCCACTGCCATTAATGCCTGTAGCTCTGAGACTCTTCGTGCTGAAGTTACTGCCAGGAGCAGAGCTGTTTTCCATGATAAAAATTTTAGGTCAGCTGTATTGGCTGGCTCAAAAGGTGGTAGGGTCAGTTTTTCCAAAACAAAATTGAGGTCTCAAGTTGGTGTTGGTGCTCTCCGAGGCGGTCTTATGTTTTTAGCCCCTCTGAGGTACTGCTTTAGCAAGGGATGAGAGAATAAAGGAGGATCTGTGTTGTAATGTGCAGAAATGGCAGAGGCGTAGATCTTAACTGATGAAAAGGATAGGCCTCTGTCCAGCATCTCAGTTAAGTATTGTAGAATCTGAGGAATGTTTGGAACAAGAGGGTCAAGGCTGTGAGCCTGGTTCCAGGCGCAGAATCTCTTCCATTTTTCTGAGTAAGCTTTCCTGGTGCTAGGCCTCCTGGTCTCCAAAATGACATCCATAACAGTTTAGTTAAACAGGCAACACCTCTATCTAAAGCCATCTGCCATGCAGTCAGGTTTAGGGTTTTGAGCTGACCGTGCAGGATCTGACTGTTTTGTTGAGTCAGAAGGTGTGGAATTTGGGGCAAAATCCATGGTGGGCCCTGAGCCAAGTTCCTTAAGATAGGGTACCAGTGCTGGCGTGGCCAGTCTGGAGCAATCAGGATCATCTGTGGTTTTTCTTGTCTGGCTTTTAGGAGTACCTTTGAAAGGAGAGGCAGTGGTGGGAAGGCATAGACTTTTAGGTTTTTCCAGCTGAACAGAAGAGCATCCACTTTCCATGCTTGTTTGTGATAAGTCCTTGTGCAGAATTTTTGTAGTTGGCAATTCAGAGGGGAGGCAAAAAGATCTATGTCTGGGCATCCCCATTTTTGTGTTATCATGCTGAAGATTTGTGGATTCAATTTCCACTCGTGTGGGTCCATGATATTTCTGCTTAGGTCATCTGCCAGAGTATTTTTCTTTCTTGGTAGGAATTGTGCTTGCAGGTGAACTTGGTACGTTAGAGCTGTGTTCCACAAGGTCATGGCTTGCCTGCATAGGGGATAGGAATGAGTGCCCCTTGTTTGTTTATGTACCACATTACTGTGGTGTTGTCTGTCTTTAGTAATAGTTGTCCTGGATGTAGAAGGTCCTTGAAAGCTGTTAGGGCATTTTGAACAGCCAACATCTCTTTTTGATTGATGTAAATATGCATCTGGTCTGTGGTCCACTTGCCCTGAATGCATTTTCCTGCCATGTGTGCTCCCCAGGCGTAATCCGAAGCATCTGTTGTTAGAGTTTGCCTGGCTGTGGGTTGGGTAAAAGGCTGACCCTTGTTTAGCTGACATGCCTGTGCCCACCATCAAAACTCCTGTTGTAGGCAGGGAATTATTGGAATTACTGCTTCTAGACTGTGAGAATGTTGAGTCCAAACACTTTTTAGGTACCATTGTAATTTCCTCATATGCAGTCTGGCATATGGTATTAGCAGAATGCAGGATGCCATGAAATCCCAGGGCCTGCAGAATTTTTCTTGCAGGGAGATGGGATGTTTTTGCCAGTAGTTGAAAGTATTGAGTTAATTGCACTTGTTTGTCTGGCGTGAGGTAAGCCATCTGGGCTGTTGTATTTAAGCTGGCACCCAGGAATGTAATCTGTTGTGAGGGCACTAGTTTTGACTTATTTTCGTTTACTGTGTACCCTAGAGAAATTAGCAACTTTTTCACAAATGCCAGATGCTGTAGAAGAATGTCCTTTTGTCTCTGCTTGAATGAGGCAGTCGTTCAGGTATGGATATATTTGAATTCCTTTTTGTCTGCAAAATGCAATTACTGGTGCCAGGCACTTTGTGAAGACCCTGGGCGCAGTAGATAAGTCAAAGGGCAGTGCAGAGAATTGGTAGTGCATTGTTCCAGCTTTGAATATGAGGTATCTTCTGCAATTTTGTCTGATAGGGACATGCAGGTATGCCTCTGAGGTCCAGACTAAAAAGCCAAGCCTTCTTGCCCAGCATGGGTAGAAGCTGCTGTAATGTCAACATTTTGAACTTCAGAATATCCAGGTAAGTATTCAGAATTGAAAGATCCAGTATAGGCCTCCAGGCTTTGTCCTTTCTGGGGACCAGGAAGAGACTTGAGTAAAATCCTTGTTCCTGTTGTGGTACTGTTTGTATAGCTCTCATGTCCATAAGGGCTGAAATTTGTTTTTGTGCCTCTGCCCATTGATTTTGTGGCAGGTCTGGCATTCCCTTTTAGCTTTGGTAAAGTATGGAAGTGGAATCTGTAACCTTGAGACACAATATTCAGGACCCATTTTTCTTGGGCGATTGTTTGCCAGTTTTGGGAAAAAAGTGCTAGTTTTCCCCCTAAGGGGGCTTCCAGAAGGGAAGTGCTTGGCGTACGCAAAGGAAAGTCACTGTGACGGTTTCCTGTAAGGTTGAGACTTGTCCTCACCTCCTTTTGGAGTTGAGGTGCCCCACTGCCGTTGTCTATTTGAGTCTTGGGGTTGAGATCTGCCTCTTGGGCGTCTGTATCTGCCTCTCTGTGGCCTGTCTGACACTGGAAAGAACCAATTTTTTGTTGGCCAATTTCTGCTAAACCGAGGTGGTTGTACCTGTAAGAAATCCTTGACTGTTTGCATAGATTTAGCTTTATCCTCCATTTACCTCTTCTGCCTTAACACCAAACAAGGTATCATGTTGTAAAGGAGCATCCAATAACTTTGCCTTAACATGATCAGGTAAACTCCGTTCTTTTAACCAAGCATGTCTTCGAGTAACAGAACCTGTAAGTGCGGCTCTACAAGAGGCCTCTAAAGAATCAAAACCACATTGCAGAGTATGTTTTCCCACCTGTTCAACTGCATGCAATAAATCCTGCATTTCTTTACAATCAGGAGCTTGTGAGCTAGCAAGCATTTTCTGTTTTAACTGAGCCATTAAATATTGTTGGTACTTAAGCATGTGAAACTGGCAATTTAAAGCTCTTACTACTAAAGTGGCAGCCGTGTATACTTTCTTCCCCCATCTATCCAAAGCTCTGGAATCTCTGTCAGAGGGTACTGGATTTTTTGCAATGGAAGCCTTAACCCCTTTTGGACCCTGGAAAACAGTTTCTGGATCAGCAGAAGGTTTTTTTGTAAAGAAACTTGTGAGAGTCTGGGACTCTATAATACCTGTCTGGCTTGGCTGGAGCAGGGTGCAAAGAGTCAGGAGATAAGCTGGATTCAGAGAACACATCATCCACAATGTCTAGCACAGGTGGAATAGCCAGGGGGCTGTGCTGAGGCAATAAAAGGAAATCCCTGAGCCTTTTCTTGGATTCTGAGTATTCCTGACTTTCCCAATGGAAATGTTCCTTCATGGTATGTAAAGTTTCCCCAAAAGAGTAATCCTCAGGAGGAGAGGCTGAAGGGATAGATTCCTCAGCATCAGAGTCCTCATAGGGGGGTAAAGAATATCCCTGGTCTGAAGAGGAATCAGAGGAAATGGAAACCTGATCAGAGGAGTCATAGTCTGTATCCTGCCTAGGCCTTTTCTCAGGAGGGGGATGGGAACCCCTGATTAGAGAGTAATGAGGTCTTCGGCCATTTTAAGCATCTGCTTCTTAGGCATGGAGGATTGTCCAGGAGAATGCTGTACTTGTTTCTTTGTCTTTAATGGTACCTTTGTCTTGGCTGTTGTTTTAATGGGAAGTTGTGAAGGTCTGAAAACACCCTCAGCAGCCGGTGCCTGCTCAGCGGCTCCAGACCCATCTGAGGGATTAGATTCCGTAGGCCCAATACCTTGAGTTTCCAGAGGCCTAGCTGTCTCCACGTGGGAGTCGGAAGCGGCCTGTGGCACTGAGGTAGCGGGTGTCAGGGGCTGAGAAAGCACCTCACTGAGAACCGGCGAATGGCCTAGAAGAGGTTTCGTCATCGGTTTTGGACCTCGGATGCCTGTCTTTATCCTTGTCTTTGCGTTTTTTCAGTATTGAAGTCGTCGGCTGATCCGACGGCATGGTATAATTGAACCTTCGGCCAAAGTAGTGTACAGCAAAATCAAAACGTCTCTTTATAGTGCGTTTGTTGAATCTAGCACAAAACTGACAACTAGTGACGCCGTGATCAGGGCCTAGGCATGAAATACAGTAAGAGTGGAAGTCCTTATGAGGTATTTGCTTCCCACAAGAAATACAATTATTAACTTTTTCTGACATCGGTCTGAGGCAAGAAAAAGGTTTCCCCAACGGGGTACTTAGCTTTATTGAAGACTTCGGATCTGAAATTCGACTTCGAAAATCTCAGGAGTTGGCCGACTGGCACTTGCGAACTGCTTCTGCTTCGGGCACCACATGGCAAGAAAGACCAAATAAAATGGCATCGGATGCATATTATATACCCCTGGCGCACTGACGTCAGGGAAGAAGCGACAGCAACTGACGCCGGACCAAGACTTTGGAACTCTGGCCGACTGCGGGACCGCCTGACGGCAGGATAACCCAAGTGTGATGATTGCAGCAGTGTAACACGATGAACATCTTGTAGCCTTGGGATACTATTCTGAGCACCCATTTGTCATCCATGATAGTGTGCCAGATATCTGCAAAAATGGCTAACCTTCCCCACAAAGGAAACCCTGGGCCTGCAGAGGCAAGCAGGGGAAGGCCGGAGTCATAGGGAATGCTTGAACTCCCCGATTTTGAAAAGCCTGCCAGTGCTTATCCTTTTGAGGGGTGGAAGTCTGTCCCCTAGAAGACCTGTAACCCCTTAGGCCTAGTGCGACCCTGTTTACTAGGGTCAGAAAAGTCCAATTCTTAGTGGGGTAATGCCTACTAAAACGAGGAGGCTGAACTTGCAGAAAATCCTTAACAGTTTGAATAGATTTAACCTTATCCTCCAACTTTTTCAACACCTCTTCTGCTTTGGTACCAAAAAGATTGTCCTTGTGCAGGGGGCACATCCAGTAATTTAGATTTGACAGGTTCGGAAAGGGGATGTTCCCTGAGCCAAGCATGTCTTCTAATAACAGAACCAGTGGCCGCTGCCTGCAAGAAGCCTCCAAAGTGTCGAAACCACAATGTACAGAATATTTAGTGACAAGAGAGTGGCAGAATTCAATAAATCATGCATGTCCTTACTCTCCATCAGTGAAGGAACACCAGCAATTTTAGCCTTAATGGCCTCCAAAGTATGCTGCTGATACTTAAGCATAAGAAAGAGACCATTAACAGACCTAACAGCCAGGGTGGAAGTAGTATAAACCTTTTTACCCCATCTATCCAAGGCCCTAGATTCCCTGTCAGAAGGAACAGGATTTTTAGCAACCGTGGCTTTAACACCTTTAGGGCCCTGAGAAATAATCTCTGGATCAGCAGTAGGATTCCTGAATAGAAACTTATGAGAATCAGGAACTCTATAATACCGGTCAGGCTTTCTGGGAGCAGCAGGAGGAACAGAATTAGGAGTCAAAGAATTCTCCATGAAAACATCATCAACAACTTCCAAATCCGGAGGTATTGCCAACGGCTTATGCTGTGGCAAACCCAAGAATTCCCTAATCCGTTTCTTAGACTGAGGGTAGTCCTGACTTTCCCATTTGAAATGCTCCCCAAGAGTATTCAGAGTATCTCCAAAAGAAAAATCTTCTGGAGGGGAGGCAGAAGGGGTGGAATCCTCTGCATCAGAATCCTCAAAACCAGAAAAAAGCTGAGAGTTTCACCAGCAGAGGTGCTGGAAACCTCAGAGTCTGAGGCGGACAAAACTTCTGGGGACAATTTCCTAGCCCTCTTAGGAGGTGGCTGAGAGCCCCTAAGGGTCAAGAGATCACTAGCCATCTTAATCATCTGAGACTGAGGCATTTGAGGGGAGGCAAGCGCCTGTTTTAGAGTAGATTTTCGTCTGGAAGGCCAGCTAGAAAGCCGGAGGGACTCAGGAGGCCTAGCCACCGCAGAAGTCTAAACTGAGGTTGTCTGTCTGGATCTGGTCTCCGGTCGGAGAAGAGAGGCCTCAGATGCCGGTGCCTGCTTAGCGACTCTGGATCCATCAGAGGTGGCAACTGGCTGAGCATCCGAATTCGAAGTGGAAGCCTGCGGTATGGAGGACTCAGAAAAGGTCTCCGCAGACACCTGCTGCTGAACATCCGCGGACTGCAGGGGCAATGAAAGCACCTCACTGACCACCGCTGGGCCGACAACCAACTTAACAGGGATGTCGTCGGTTAATTTGACCCTAAGCCTGTCGCGGTCCTTATCCTTGCGCTTATTAGGAACATCTGAAGTCAGAAGACCAGAAGACGCCATACCGACGAACTTAGGCCAAACTCCGTAATGCTTGAACAAGATCCTAGCTCTACGGCGAAAGGTACGCGGGTTGAAAAAAGCACAGAGAACACAATTAGGGACGTCGTGCTCAAGGCCCAAACAAGTGATACAATAGGAGTGAAAATCACGGTGCGGAATCTGTTTTCCACAGGCAAGACAGTTATTAACTTTCTCTGACATTCGTTAAAGCAAGAAATGAGGGTCCCCAACGGGGGTACTTAACTGAGGATGTCTTCAACTAAACAGTCGGGATACAAAAAGAAGGTAATAGCCTGACCGGCACTCGTGCAAAATGCTTCTGATTCATGCTCCGTGGCAAGAAAGACTGAGGAAATGGCGTCAGCTGCCTTCCTTTGTACCCGACGTCAGGCTTAAATCGAAGGCAGCCGACGTTATATACCAAGGACTTTGGTATTCTGGCCGACTGTGGGCTACCGGGAGCCAGATAACCCATTTTGTAAGGACTGCAACAGTGAAACACTATGAACATACACTACTGCACCTCTCGCAAAAAGAACAAATGGTTACCAGTGACAGAGACAACGGACCTCCTTCTTGGCTCATATGTATTTAAGTTACTCCATTAGGGCACTCTATTCCCTCTCATCTCCAAACTATTGGGACATCCTACCCCCTAAAGCCAGTCCAATAATGGCCCAGTCCTCCACACCCCAAAACAAAACTTCACAACACAAATCACAGCTTATATGTTGTTAACAAACCCTAGCAGAAACTCCCCCAAATTCTCACTGACCTCACAGATGAAAAACTTCAGATCCCTGTTCAAGAATCTACTTTTCGATCAGAGCATATGCAACTGCAACACAACCATTACACTCTACTGCATCTTTCCCATCTCTAATTTTAACTCCCTAACAAATCATCCAACACCTCAGCAGACTCACCTCCTGTAACTACATTTCTCCTTCCTACTATAACTTATTCTGAACCAACTTCCCCTTTAATTCTAATCATTTGTTTATGTGAATACAGTCTTCTGCTATCAATTCACTTAACTTTGTTACAGCAAACATTTTGAAATCTTTCATCAGCTGTAACTATTTACTTTATTAAAGATGCTGTCTGAGGTTATATTTTAACCTGGGCTGTGCCTATCACTGGTCAACTTTGACAAAGGTTATACCCCAGTAAACACACAAAATAAAAAGGAAAAAAAATAAAAATTACAAAGTAATGCATAATAGGTCTTGTTTAACTAGAAAAATATTTTCATGCGATTACTACTCATCTCCATTCATACATGTGAAAAACTGCAACTGAAGTTTTGTCAGCTGCTTGATGGTTCCAGAGTCTGTGGCAGTTGAAAATGTTAAACGGAGAGATCTTCATTGTCCAAACACTGTAGACTGCCATCCATTTCTCAGCTTCCAGGGGAAACGAGAGATTCTAGTAAGAAAAACAAACATTCATTCCATAAAACAAGGCAGCTACTAAATAACATTCTCAACTTACCTGCGTTTCTGGTCTGTATTTATCGACCCATGGCTCACTATGGTTTAGTCTGGACTTGTCACTAGGCTCATCTGCTGAAAAATATTTTGCTCGCTTTGTTGCCTGAGATTTTGAGCTGCTGCTAATAGTATGCACCTGACTTTTTCCACCTCTGTTACTTACTCTTGATGACTTTGTTGTGTGAGAAGCAGGAGCAAAATCTGAACTCCCAAATAAATCATCAAAAGAAGGTTCAACCCAGTTTGTGATCTATAAAACAAAGAAAACAAGATGGCAAAATCTCTAGTGAGTAAAACATTGCCAAAGAAAAAGTTCTGCCTAGCTGTTGAAACACTTAACAAATCATTAATTATAAACAGGTTTACTTTTGTTATCTTTTATAAGATATATTACAGGTATAGTGAGCTTATGGTTAAGGTTTGCGCCTCACAGCTACAGAGACAGGGTTATGTTTTAAAAGTACAGTTGTGCGACTATAGTCAGTATAATACTTCATGCAAATAATAAGATAACTGCTGCAGGAAATCCATTTTAATGGGAATTGACAATGGTAGACATCAGTCCCCACATCTGATTTTTTTCAGCAGGCAGATGTTGGTCTGGGGCAGCATGAATGCAGTCTGAGCTACGGCCATTATAGAAAGCTTAGCCACAAATAAAGTTGATCATCAAGCTCTGCTTCATTCTTTTTGTTACCTAAATCCTGCACAAACATTGTACTAACAAATGTTTTAAGGAAGGCTAAAGAACCATGGCAACCTACACCAGCCCATGTAATACACAAAAAAGTTAAATGCTATGACTTTACCAAACTAGTTTTCTAAACCTTTATCCAGAAGACTAATGATAACAAAGAAACTCACCATCACATTATGGGTTACTATTCAATGAAACAAAAAACACAATTCAAAATGTTCTAATATAGCCAGTTTTACTCTTTTGTACCTCATTTAACTTTATCTGCAGATGTTTGCACTTATCCTTTTCAAGTAACTCTGAAACTGTACTGTTTGTTGACTGCGAAGAACTGCACTTTTGGCAGTGTTACTGTCTTAAGTTACACTTTGTATTTCTGTTGGTACTTAATTGTTGTATTCCTGCAATTTTGGCCCTGCTAAAGAGATTCTACACATTTCCTTTGTTTTAAGGTCTGTATAAATTTGGTGTGCTTGGGCGGCCATGATGGTGCAGCAGTTAGCGTTGTCACCTCACAGCAAGAGGTTCTCCAGTTTGATCCTCGGCTGGGGGCCTTCTGTGTGGAGTCTGCATGTCCTCCCTGTGGTCCCGTGGGTTTCCTTGGGGTGCTCCGATTTCCTCCCACATCCCAAAGACATGCTGTAGGTGGACTGGACACTCCAAAGTGTGTGTGTGTCTGTGTGTGTACCTTCTGTGGAAGGGTGGGTGACGGGCTGGCAACTCGAAACCGTAAAACTCCACTGCTAATCATGAGCAGACAGGTAATCCACTGTGGTGACCCCTAACCGGGAAAAGCTGAAAGAAGAAGATAAATTTGGTGTGCTTGACAAGTTCTTGGCTGAATCCCACAGAGCTCAGCAAGCAACTCTTGGTGTCCTCAAATCCCACAGAGCTCAGCAAGTTCTGGTGTCCTCGCCTCAGCCGCTGACCAGCTACTGACTTCTTGTTTTATTACTACATGTATCTGCACAAGACTAGAATTACTGCCTTTACTCAATCTGTCTTGCTATTGGTCTGCAACTTGAAAACACCCTGAGCAGCTAGTTTGTTAAAGTTGTTTTGTTGTAGCAAACCCACTCAGGCAATCTTTTTTATGCTTTTACATTAAGAGGACTGGGATATTCCATTTAGTAGCAGTAGGTGGTGGCCTGGTCTACATAGTGTCAGATGAAGAGTGGACAGGTGGGAATGGATGAGAGATCCCTTGTCCTGTGTGAGTAGGTCCACCCTGTGAGGTAATTTGTGATGACTGCCATTGGCTAAATGCAGAAGAGGGAACCCAATGCTGTCTTGGCCGAAAGGGAGTCACCAAGAAGATTTTGGGAGCATCCAGTTGAATTTTGAACAGGACTTTTGGAATGAGAGGAAGGGGAGAGAAGGTATAAACATCCCCTTCCAAGAAAGAGAGACTGCATCCACCTTCCAAACAAGAGGAACTGGGACTCTGGCACAAAATAGAGGAAGTTGTCTATTCAGAGGTTAGGCAAAAATATCTATTTGAGGAGTACCCTGTTAGTGGACAATGTCCAGAAACACATCCATGTGAAGCATCCACTTGGGGGATTGGGTTATTGACCTGCTCAGGGAATCTGCCACAATGTTTTGACCTAAGGGAATGTAAACTGCCTGAAGAGTTGCTTGATAGTGGATAGCAAGTTCCCATACTAGGAGTGCCAAACATCAAAGATGATAAAACCATGCCCCCCCCCCCCCCTCCCGATTGTTTACATACCACACTACTGTGGTATTATCTGCAAACACTTTGAGAGGTCCTGGGGAGAAGAGAGGATGAAAAGGCTAGAGAGACAGCAGAAGAGCTCTCATCTGACTGACAGTGATGGGTTCTTTCTGATGAGGCGACCAGACTCCCTGCACCTTTTGGGAGCCAAATGCTGCACCCTAACTCCTTCACCATCGCCAAACTATGGAACTCACTTCCACCTTCTATAAGAATCAGGTAGCACAACAACTTTCAAACAAATACTGAAAAAACATTTCAACTCCTCCTGGCTATGTACCTGCTCTATAACCTAACCTCTTCCTTCTCCTTATATGACAACTAAACTCCTATGCTTCTTGCTACTACTGACTGATGATTCTGTCTTCATATTTATTATTTTTATCTTGATACTGGTACAATAATGCTGATTAATATCTCTCTGTTTATACCTCTCTGATTGAATTTATCTGGCAACCCGCTAGATTCCTGCTCTTACGTATATATTCTGTATATATTACAGTAATCAAACCAACTAAATTCCTGCTTTTATGTATATATCACTGTAATGCTGTGTGCTCCACGAACTCAACGAGGAATTAAACCCACAGCTTGGACAGCTGTTTAATCATAGTCTTACCTCTGGATACGTACCCAGGGAGTGGCGCACTGCAACTGTGGTCCCACTTCACAAAGGCGGTGCCTCCACCGACCCTGGAAATTACCGGCCCATTAGCTTGACAAGCCTTATCTGCAAAGCCATGGAGAGGATCATAATGGACCTCATAAATAAAGACATAGGGAATTTGCAGACTTTGGATCCATCCCAGTTTGGCTTTGTCAAAGGCAGATCATGCCTTCTAAACTTGGTTGACTTTTTCGAAACAGTCACCAAAGCCATTGATGAGGGAAAGGCAGTCCATACAGCCTACCTCGATCTGGCGAAGGCCTTTGATACAATACCCCACTCGGGTATCATTGAAAAACTCATCAGCTTAAATGTTAACCCATACATCACAAGATGGGTTGCAAACTGGCTGAGTGACAGAACCCACAGGGTCAGAGTTGCTGGCGCCATGTCAGACTCAAAGCCTGTCACAAGTGGTGTACCACAGGGCTCAGTCCTGGGCCCACTCTTGTTTGGCATCTACTTTTCCGAAGTACAAGCAAACACAGGAGGGTTATGGCTGACAAAGTTTGCAGATGACTGCAAACTGGGGGCCATAGTAGAAAACACATCTGACACAGATATCCTTCAGAAGGGTCTCACAGAAATGGATAACTGGTGCCAGAGCCATGGCCTAAAGTTAAATGCCAAAAAATGCATAGTCATACCCTTCGGGAAAAACAAGGTTACCTCTAGCTACCAAATAGGTGGCAATCCACTGAGTACAGAAGAAATTATCAGGGACCTGGGGACCCAGGTTGATAGTAGTCTGTCATTCGACACCCATGTAGCTAAAGTAGTTAGGAAGACCTTCTACATTGCCCACCTTATCATGAAGGGATTCTCATCTAGACCAAGGGAGGTCATAGTCTCCCTATACTCATCACTCATCAGACCAATGATTGAGTACAATGCCCCATTCGGAATGTATCTGACCCGACACTTGCAGCAGCTGGAGAGGCCACAAAAGTTCCTCACCAAAAGGATAAAGGGTCTCAAACATCTGTCCTATGCTGCCCGACTGAAAGAACTCCAGCTCTATTCAGTCGTTTACCGCTTGCTCAGAGGTGACCTTTGCCTAACATACAAGGCCATGTCAAACCCAGATTTGATGAATATGCTTCACCTCAAAAAATCTAGATCCGTTAGAGCCACAAGGGCGGGAGACTTAAACCTCGACACGGCTATTAATAGGACGTGCTGGAGGGATAGATTCATCACCCAAAGACTCCCTATGCTGTGGAATAAAATCCCGGTATATGTGAGGCAGAGCACTTCGCTGGCCTTGTTCAAGAGAAATCTTGACCAATGGATGGGAGATCGCAGATATACCCCAGGGATTACCTCAGTGTCACTGCTCAACAGAGGCACAGCAAAATAATGGGTATAGTTCCCCATACTAAAGGGGTGGCGTAAGCCACAAAACTATGGGCTAGGCTTGTAAATGCCCTCGGGCAGATAGCCTAGTATGAACCTATGAACCTATCACTATGTGTAACACTGTTTCTAGTTTTGTACCAATTAATGCTTAATTTTTTCTGTATCTATGTTCCTGTCGGAGTTTTCTCCCTGGGGCTCCACTGAAAATGGGCTCTTTTAGGACCAGTGGACTTTCCCGGTAAACAAACGCAATAAATAAATAGGTTGATGAAAAGGGAGCCCTGGATTGAGAGTCAACTGCTGAATCCACCCCCGAAGTTCCTTCTTGAGACAAGACAGAAGAGGAACTACAAATTCAAGGGGATGAGCATTTTGAAGCTAAACTGACTTCAAAAAGCACTGAAAGTTTCTCATGTGGAATTTGGCCAGAGGGAATAAAGGAATGGTGGTGGCCATGAACCCCGGAGCTCTAAGAAAATCCCTGGCTGTTACTGAAGGTAGAAGAGACTGAAAAAAGGAAATGAGAGTTAGGGCCTTGGGAGGAGGTAGGGAAGCCAGCATAGACACAGTCTGGATCCTGCACCCCAGAAAGAAATGATCCTGAGGAGGAGTCAGAAATTTTTTTAAATGTATAGTGAACCCCAGGCTTTGCAGAAGGGGAATGGCAAATTGGAGATTTTGCAATAAGGTCCATGGAGAGGATGCCTGAAACAAGGAGGCCGTCCAAGTAGGGAGAGACTTGGATCCCCTTTGGCCTGCAAAAGGCAATCATAGCAGAGAGGCATTTGGTGAATACCCTCGGGGTAGTATAAAAGGCAAAGCAGAGAAACGCAAACACTTACTGTAAAACAGGATAAATTGGGATATGGAGATAAGCATCCTTGACGTCCAGAGACACCATACAAGTCTGAGGGAGCAAGAGAGAGGACAAAGTCTGAAGGGGCAACATTCAAGAAGGAACCCACAGAAATGTGTTTAGATGAGAGATGTCTAGAACTGGTCTCCAAGTACCCTCCTTCCTGGGCACTAGAAACACTCTGGAGTAAAAGAAAACCTTCTACCTTTGGGAAACTGGAACCTCTTGAATAGTACCTTGAGTCAAGAGATCTCAAAGCACCCCAGGAAAAACAGACAGCTGTTCTTGAGGGTGCTGAGGAATTCCCATAAAAGAGGGGAGAGATTTCCAGACCATGAAATACCCCTGGCAAATAATGGACAGACCCAAGGAGTCCTGGGAAATCTTTAATCAAAAAGGAGGAGAGAAAGGCAAAGAGAATATGTTAGTCAGACAGCACCTGGTTTATCAGGAAAAGGAGACATCTGGGACACAGAGTAGCCCGCTTCCCACCTTTTGTACCCCCGGGGGAAGGTTTAGAATTCCTACAAAGGCTGGCTTATTGGGGTAATTTTCTCTGAAACTTAGTTACAGGAGAAACAAACACATGTTTAAGTTCCTGCAAAGCTTTTCCCTTATCCTGAAGAAACTTAAAAGCAGTTGCAATTGCACCAACTGAAGTGTTTATTACCTAGAAGAGCATCCATCAACTTAGCCTTAATATCTTCAAGCAAAGGTTGAAGTAGAAGCCAAGAATATCTCATCACAGACTCAAAAGCAGCAACCCCAGAAGAAGCATCTGCTGCATCATAACTACACTTGATGGAATGACAAGCCACCTGGGAAGAAGCTCCTAACAGGGAAAGAGCATAAGGTTTCCCTTCAGAGTCTGGAAGATCAAAATTACCTGAGAGGCCTGGGAAAGAAGAACCAACATGTACCTGGACATATGGGTCTGATTACGGACAGCCCAAAAAGCTGAAGCAGCAGAGGTATAAAACTATTTACATAATATTTCCATGGTTCTCCTATCTTTATCATGAAGCAGTATCTTAGGAGAAGGAAGCTTGTCAGAAGCCACAGACACCACCGAGGGGTCAGCAGAAGGACACTTGTACAGATATTTAGTCTTATTGCACCCTATAAAACCTATCAGGTTTCTTGGAAGTAGGGGGCAGAGTCTCGTAAGCCTTATAAGCATTAGAAAAGGCATCCAATAAAGCAGCCAAAACAGGAGGGACAGCAGAAAATCTGGGAGAAGCCATCTGTAGGAGCTCATAAAACCTTTTTTTGTACCTCAGAAACTTGACCACAATCACATTTTCAAAAATCCATTTTAGAGATTGTGCCCCAAAAGAAATTTCCTCAAAGTATCAGGATTAGTAGATTCCTCTTCCTCAGACCCACAATCTGAAGGAGAGGGAATCGGAGAGGAGTAAGTAAGGGATTCTTCATCTGAATCCGCCTCCTCAGAGAAATCTTGTTCCCTGGATCTTGGGAGTAGAGGATGAGGGGGGGGGTTGGAAAAGAAACTCCTCAAAGAGGTTTTAAAGCCATCAGAGCACTAAACCCCAAATTAAGTTTTGTCTCTCACTCTGTGGGTCCTTAGGGTCTGGAGAAACATGCTTAGTTTTCTGCTTTTTCTTTAAAGGGATGTCCACTTTATAACTCTTAGAAGGCTCTGACTCCAGACAGCATTCAATTGTAGTTAGGACTTATTTTCTGACCAAAATTTGAGGAACACCCCTAAGGCCCCTCAGATCATGGGCCATGGTTCCCCCTGAATGCCCAATGTGAACATATGCAATGCCTCCAAGGACCTGCCTAAGGTCAGATCTCTGCAGACCTTCAAAACAGTAGAGGCAGAAGAAACCAACCACGGAGACGTGCGATGCTCTGGTCTTTCACTCACCTCGGAGAGACGTTCAGCAGAGGATGTACAGCAGAAGATTCCAGCCTAGACTTCTTGGCCTTCTTCACAGAAGGCTACCCCTCAGAGTAGGAAGTTCCCTTCATTGCATCTTTAGCTGCAAGCTTAAGGAGTTGATTCTCCAGATATAAAGCCAAAGAAGAAAGCCTGCTATGGAGGGTCTAGGAACAAAGGTCTGACAGACTGAACAGGACATATGGTCGTGGGAAGCGCCAAGGCAAAACAGGCACTGGTCATGACAGTCTTTATGGGGAATCCATCTCACACACTGGCACTTACTCTTCCTGCATTACAGGAAACCCCCACAAGCAACAAAAAAATTAAAAGATAAGATAAGCTACAACAAAACCCCAGTGGGGCACTTATCTGCAATGGCTTTGCGAATCAGCAATGGAATGGGCATTCAGACAGAATATCAAGAGATGGCTTTCGGTCTGGTGGCAAAGAATTTCTGAGGACGGTACAGCTGGATGGTCACCTTTCTGCCCTACACTACGCGAGGAGCATATGTGTGATGTTTAGTGCTCCTTAAAGCAACCTAAAGGCTATAGTATACTGGCTGGCTGTTGGACTGCCCTTAGCAGGGGATCCCTATTGTATTTAATACTGCAACGAAGAAAGGGAAGGACATCAAGCTACATACCAACTGAATGAAAGATGGCAACTGTTATACCCTTTCACAAGGGTAGATCAACCAACTCCGGAAAATACAGACCCATTTGTCTGATTAATACACAAAGCCAGGGAATGAACTGTCATGGAAAGGATCAACAAAGACATTGGCAACCTACAGACAATGAATACATCCCAGTTTGGTTTTGTCAAATAAAGGACATGCCTACTTAATCTGGAAGACTTCTTTAAAAAGGCAACACAGGCAATGGATGAAGGGAAAACAGTGCATACTTTCTACCTAGACCTGGCTAAGGTATTCGATAAAAACACCCTACACACAACTCACTGGATTGCCAGCTGGCTCACACATAGGACCCAAGAAGTCAGGACTGATGAGACCACCCCCATCCAAGAGGCATGTCACCAGTGGTGTACCACAAGGCTCTCTGCTGGGCCCACTCATGTTTGGCATCTACTACTTGGAGGTAAAGACAAATGTCAATGGCCTCTGACTCGCTAAGTTCACAGATGACTGCAAATTGGGAACTATCAAACTTCCCCATAGCTTTCTAGGTTCATAGGCATTTACTAGGCTAATGACCACAAGGGCTTTTTAAGCCTTGCCATGCATCCCAAATCTCTGACAAGTTCCAATACCCTTGATAAGTGTAAGCATGGGCCTGGAAGATGAACCATTTACAGGTTCCTGTGTCCATTAGAGACATAGGTGCCAAACCAGGGATGAATTTCCAGTTTCCCATCCAATTGTCCAATCAGCACTTGAATTGAGTTAGGGAGGAACTCTGCTTCACATTGATAGGGAGCCTGTTCCATAGATGGGGTAGTCTCTGGGATAAATACTTATCTGTCCAGCAGGTCATATTTATATCACAGGCAAGGTTTAAGTCTTTAGAACAGGTAATTCTGGTGTTTGTTTTGTGGATATGCAGGAGGTCCATTAGAGTGGGGTCTGACGATGCCCTCTATGCCAGGAATAGATCTCCCCTCAAAAGCCTGTAGGAAACAGGATACAGGGATAGGGCCTTGATTTTGCCCTCATCCACTGCTTTGGTGAACTTCTCATGGAAGTCTATCAGGTTGAGTAGGCATGACCTGCCCTTGACGAAACCAAATTGGGTTGGGTGCAGTCTGGAGGTTTACTACATCTATTAATAATCTCCATGATAAAATTCTTTCCATGGCTTTACATAGAAGACTAGTGGCAATTATGGGTCTGTAGTTGGTCCATCTTTGTGCAGAGGGATGACTGCTGCCTTTCTCCATTCGTGAGCCACGAAGCCTGTTTGGAGCCTACAGTTAAATAGTAATTCCACAGGCACTGAAAGGTCATGTTTCATGCTATTTAGAAGGCATCCTGGGATACTGTCTTGGCCCAGTGATGCAGTGTTCTTAGTCTTAGAGAGAGCATTAAGGACCTGTTCCCTAGTGATAGTAGGGGGGAGTTGTATTTGATGATATTTCCTGAGGGAAGGTTGAGGGGGAGAGAGGCATGACGCTAACACCCGGCAAAAGGGTCTTAAGACACACAAATGACTGATGCCAAAGCAACAGATTAAAACTCATTGCAAGGAAGTGCATTATACTGCTGTTGGGAAAACATCTACCAAGGCAAATTACTCCATGTACAAGACACCCTTAAGAGTTGCCCAGAAAGTTAGCGATCTCGGTACATATGTAGACAGCAACCTCGCCTTTGACCAACACATGGCCAAGGTAGTAAGAAAATCAATCTATGTAACCCAACTAAAAGTAAAGGCATGACACCCAGGTCCAAGGAAGTTACACTATCACTCTATTTGTCCCTTGTCACAGTGGTCCCCAACCACCGGTTATTTTACACTCGCTAAGCTGTGCTTTTGCTATTTAGTGAGTATAAAATAAAAGTCAAGGAAACCAAATAAGTGCGTGTGATTCTGTCTGCATGAGTGAATGCGTACATGAAAGCAAAATAGACTGTGTGTGTGTGTGTGTGTGTGTGTGTGTGTGTGTGTGTGTGTGTGTGTGTGTGTGTGTGTGTGTGTGTGTGTGTGTGTGTGTGTGTGTGTGAATGCGTGCATGACAGACTGTGCGCGTCTGTGTGTGTGTGTGTGTGCGTGTGCGTGTGCGTGTGAGTGAGTGAGTGAAAGGAAGAGTGAGAGTGATCCCTAGCAGTAGCATCAGCAATGAGGTCTGTGTACCTCTCGAGCATGCTATCCAATCTCTTACACAATAAATCTGGACACAGCCAAATAGAGACAGATTCTAAGTTTATAAAATCCATACTTAAAGTCAATAAGGTTGCCATTAGAGGTTTACTTACCGCTCGACCATACCACTTAACCAAACCTCTCAACTGTACAGATTTTCACAGAAAGTCCAGATTTATGCCTCATATTTGGATGTGTTTTTCATACAGTTATGGTTTTCTGGCAAATCTTTAAAGACTGAAGTCAGAAAATAATGACATACATTTGAGATTCAGACATCATACCCTTCAGAAAATCCATGCCAACAACCAACCTATTACTCTATCAATTTTCTAGCTTTGTAATAGCAATATTTAAAATTTCTCCCTATTTTTGGGCCTTTGTCCACCCATTATGGCTTTGTCCAGATTTCTTGGTCTACTCAGAAGTTGAGAGGTATACACTCAACCCCTCACAAAATAAATCTGGACACAGCCACAACTAATAGGGACAGATTTTAAATATTGCTCTTATAAACTTAAAAAGGTCAATAAGGTTGCCATTAGGTTTACATACTTCTCGACCACAGTATATCAATGTTATGCGGTTAAGAATAATGTACACTTTGTTTTGGTAATTATTGCAAAATGTCTTTTTATTGTACTTTGGAGCTTTTTTCCCCCTGGGTCTCAGCTGAAAATGTACTAGTCCAATTGGACCTCTTCGGTAAACAAATCTCAAATAAATAAGTAAGTGAGTGAATGAGTGAATGAATGAATGAATGAATGAATGAATGAATGAAGTAAGCACTTTATTATGATGTTTTATTATGCATGCGATGGCTGCCGGTCCGTGGAAAATCGTCTTAGATGAAACCAGTCCTTGGTGCAAAAAAGTTTGGAGACTGCTGCCTTATCAGACCCATAACTGAGTACAATGCCCCTTTCGACATGTACCTGACTAGGCATACACAACAGCTGGAATGCCACAGAGATGCCTCAACAACAAAATCCAGGGTATTAACACACTGTCCTATAAAGATCACCTGAGAGCCTTGTCTCTATACTTGGTTTTCTAAAGGTTGCTGACAGGTAATCTGTGCTTGGCATAAGAAGGATCCCTATATTCAGCCTCGATTAAGCTTTTGAACAACAAAACAGTGCACCACATACACTAGCTCCAGGGATTTCAATAGAACATGTTGGCGAGACATATATGCGACTCAAAGAATATCCATTATCTGGAATAGGCTCCACATCCATGAGAAGCAAAATCCATCCCAAACCCTATTCAAACATAACCTTGCCCATTGGATGGGAAATCGTAAATTTATCCCCCGGCTGGCCCCCATGTCTCTTATAGACAAAGGCCGACAGTAAACATTCCTTAACCAATATACCTCCCCACATAATTTCCTAACATACCCCCATATTAAGATGCACATTACCAGGGGATGCAAATGGGTTGAGTTGCGTGGCTAGGTTTATAAAGGGACTGGTGGCTGTTAGCCTAGTATATACCTATGACCCTATGAATGAACAGGGCCGGTCTTCTGCATAGGCCAAATAGGAGGCCACCTACGGTGCCATGCTTGTAGGGGCACTCCTTCCCTATTTATCATCATCAAGAGCAGGTCATGCTTACTCAACCTGGTGGACACTTTTGAAAAGGTCACTAAAGCAATGGATAAAGGTAAAATGGTACACACCACATACCTTGACCTAGTCAAAGTTTCTGACACAATCCTCGACTCAGACACAGTAGAAAAACTAAATAAACTGAGAATAAATCCCTATACCACTAAATGGATTCCATTTGTGTCCTAGGGGAAGCTACCTCCACAAAGATACCCATCACCAGTGGAGTCCCCCAGGTTTCAGTGTTGGGATCCGTCTTGTTTTGAATCTAGTTCTCTGAAGTAAAAGCCAACTCCAAAAGGCTCTGGCTGATAAGTTTGCAAATGACTCCAAGTTAGAAATGGTCAACTAAATACCCAAATAACAGACATCCTGCAGGAAGATCTCCCAAATAAATAACTGGTGCCAGAATCATGGACTGAAACTAAATGCCAAAAAACACATCATCATACCCTTTGGGACGTTGTCTACCTTGGGGAACTACTACACTGACAATACATTCCTTACAGCTGACCCAGTTCAGGATTTGGGAACTTATGACGACAGCAACCTAACCTTTGACCAACATGTATCCACAGTCAGCTGGAGAGGCCACAAAAGTACCTCACGAAGAGGATCCTAGGCCTTAAACCCAAAATGGAAAATGAAGAACTGAAACAGAAAGTTCACCCAGAGGATCACTCCAGTGGCTCTACTTGATAGAGGCACTGGGAACCAACGTCTGGCAGCAAGATGCCAGGACACTTCTATGGGCTAGGTTTGTAAAGGTTCCAGCCTAGTACACATGTATGAACCTATGATTAGCCTGATGAGATCTGAATAAAGGGGGAAATTACATCTCTAGGTCTAGATAAAAATCTCTCTGTTAGCCGCTTATAAGTGATCCCCGAGGTGAACTTGCTATTTCCCATCCACTCATCAAGATTTCTCTTGAAAAGGGCAAGTGAGGTGCTCTGCTTGACATGTATGGGAAGTCTATTCCAGAGCATGGGCAGTCTCTGTGTTATGAACCTGTCCCTTCAGCATCTTCTGTTGATTGTGGTAATGAGGCTGAGGTCTCTGGAGCGTGTGCTGTGGAGGGACTGGGATTTCTTTAGATGTTGCATTTCTAACAGAGCTAGGTCAGACACAGCTTTGTAAGTCAAGCAAAGACTGCCTCCTAGTAGACTACATGACACAGAGAATAGCTGGAGTTTTTCGAGTCCATGTAGGACATGTGTTTAAGGCATAGGATCCACTTCGTGAGGTACTTTTGTGGCCTCTCCTGCTGTTGCAGGTGTGTCTAGTGAGGTACATGCCAAATGGGGCATTATATTTGATGATTGGTCTAATGAAGGAAGAGTAGAGAGAAATGATGACCTCTTTCTTCCTGGATGCAAAATCCTTGGTAATGAGATGTGCCACATAGAAATTTCTGACCACATTGACAATGTGGTGGTCGAAGGAGAGGTTGCTGTCAACCTGTGTCCCCAGATCTCTTATAATGCCTTCAGTGTTCAGCGGGCTCCCATCGATGTGGTAATTAGTGGGAACTGAGTTTTTCCCAAAGGGGATGACTATGGATTTTTTTGCATTAAGCTTAAGGCCATGGTTTTGACACCAGTCATTGGTCTCAGTGAGGCCATTCTGTAGGATGTCAGCATCACTTGGAGAGTTAATAATGGCTTCCAGCTTGCAGTAGTCTGAATTTGGTCAGCTAGTGTCCCTCCGTGTTGGCCTGGACTTCTGAGAAGTAGATGCCAAACAGGAGGGGACCCAGGACCAATCCCTGTGGGACTCCACTCATGACTGGTCAGCAGACTGACTTGGAGTCCGCTATTTTCACACTGCGTGTTCTACCTGTGAGCCAATTTACAACCCACCTAATGATAAAGGGGTTGATGCCTAGTTTGGTGAGTTTATCAATAATTCCTGAGTGAGGAATGGTTATCAAAGGCCTTGACCAGATCGAGGTAGGCTGTATTAACTGCCTTACCTTCACCCACCGCTCTGGTGACTCACTCAAAGAAGTCAACAAAGTTAAGCAGGCATGATCTACCTTTCACAAAACCAAATTGGGTGGGATCTAGAGTTTGGAGGTTAATTAGGTCCATGATGACGTACTCCATAGCCTTACATATCAGACTATTCAGGCTAATAGGGAAATAATTTCCAGGGTCTATAGTCGCTCCTCCTTTATGGAGAGGGATGACTGTAGCAGTGTACCATTCAGTAGGGACAAAACCTGAGGTGAGGCTGTGAGTGAACAGAGCACACAGATGTGGTTCCAGTTCACTTTGTAATTCATGTAGAACACAGCCAGGGATATTGTCGGGTCCCATGGAAGCTCTATTCTTGGTCTTGGACAATGCAGCTTTAACATGTGCTGCAGTAATGCAGGGTGCATGGCATTCTTCCGGTATTGAGATTGGTCCTTGGGGGGGGGGGGGGGGTAAAGTTGGCAGTGACTGTCAGCCAATATGTTGGCAATATCTATTGGCTCAGTATAGGAGGTACCATTGTGCAGTAACTCAGAGGAAATCTGGGTATTGCCATGGAGATTCTTGATAAAACTAAACTAAAGAAGCCTTTGTGATTGTTTTTAGTGTCTGCCACAATTCTGCCTTCACAGCTGGCTTTGGAGGTTTTAATGAGGGATCTCAACTTTTTGTTAAGGCTATTAAGGGAATTTTTCCAGTCTTGGGATTTCACCTTTTTCTGCAACAGTTTCTTTCTTCTGTTGTAGAGTTTATTAATGGCAGGGGACCACCACATTGGCTTCCTTTTTTTGGAGGACAGCGTCTTGGTTCTGTTGGGTATGGCTTCTGTTTGGTACGGCTAGTTCCATGCATTTATGTACACGTTCAAACAGTGCACTGGTGTATGATTTGGCAGTCATGCATCTATTTTCCATTGGCATTGGTGCTGTGAAGTTAGCCACCTCTGTTTTTAGGAGTCCAAAGTCAGCTTTGGAGAAGTTTTGCATGGTAGATACCTTTGCAGGGGGTGTGGGTGAGATGTGGATTTCCATGGTGATTAGTCTGTGGTCGGATATAAGCAGGAATAAATTGACTACTGGTGTAGAGCAACAGTTGCACGTTAGTAATAACCAGGTCAAGGATGTTGCTTCCTCTAGTGGGGATAAGAATGAGCTGGTCCAGGGCATTGGAACTGAAATTCCAGGAAGCTTTGGGCCAGTACATTGGTGGTGGAGTAGTTTTCCCAGTTGATGGATGGTATTTTAAGTCTCCCAGTATGAGAGTGTTGGGTTGGACCTTGATAGATTCCAGGGTGCTTAGGAACGTGGAGTGACAGTCTAGGCACATGGTAGGGGACCTATAGCAGGCTATGACCTGGATTGCAGTCTTACCCAATGTTAGTTAAACCTGACGCATCTCAGATGCATTATGCTGGGCTACTAGTCTGGAGGTGGGCATATCCTTTATGAATATGGAGACGACACCACCTTTGGAGCTTTGGTCCATGTTTTGGGGCCAAAAGGTGTGGAATGAGTTATAGCCTGTTAGCGCAGGGGTGCTTTCTGCCGCTTTAAACCAGGTCTCCGTTACAGCACAAATGTTTATGTTCTACATTTTGAGGAATTATTCGAGCAAGTGCATCTTGAGATTTAGACTTCTAGCATTAAGCAGCATGACCCTCAGATTTAATTTATTTATAGCTGTTACGGTGGTAATTTGGTCTTTGGAACACCGCCTAAAAGGGCACTACAGGGGTGGCAACAGCCTTAGCCAGTGCTCGTTCATTTGAGTGAGAAAAGTGTGCAAATATTGTACGGTGTAGTCCACTGTAATTTCTATGCTGCTTCCAGACCTTGAACTATTTTTTTGTTCACCTCCAGACTTGCAAAGTAGACCGGAGTTATGTCCAACCCCTCTCATGCTTTCTACTGCATTTGCCGTATAACTCATTCAAAAGCTTTTAGCATTAACGACCTGAAGTTTGACAATTTGTATCTAAATTAGACAATATATTGTTAAATTACAGCTCCACCTTAACAACTAAACAATAAAACACAATGACCAAAAGCCTTAAAAACAAACTTTCTCAGAAAAACAATTACTATCTTCAGCAAAACTCATTTCCTTGGGGTCAATATTGGAATGCATTGGAAGTTTTTACTTAGGAGCATTCCTAACTCCTGATAAAATTGCCAAATTTAAAATTCCTAATAACATTATCTGCTGGAGATTTCTAACATATAATGCAGACTGGTTCCATATTTTTATGATGATCTAATCGAAGGCAATTTTGGAAAGACATTGATGGATTAATTTCAGCTTTATTTACAGATAACGTTTCGTTAACCAAAACATTAATGTTTTTAATGCTGAAGCTTATTTTAAGAACAAATCAAATTCATGCCTATTACGGACAATATTAGCAATAATATCCGCAGTGGTACACCAGTAGCGTTGTTACCTCACAGCAAGAGGTTCTCCTGTTCGATTCTTGGCTGGAGTGCCTTCTGTGTTGAGTCTGCATGTCCTCCCTCCGGTCGAGTGTCCTCCGAAAGACATGCGTGAATGGGCGTGCCTTCGCTGAAGGTTGGGCATCTGGCTGGCAACTCGGTGCCATAAAAATTGACTGCCAATCATTAGCGGACCGGAGTTCCGCTGTGGCGACCCCTAACCGGGAAAAGCCGAAAAGACAAACAATGGACAATATTAGCAATACTAACCGGGAAAAGACAAACAACAATGGACAATATTAGCAATACCCAGGAAGTGCATCACAAGGAAGTGGACCTCTACCACCACTCCAAAGGTTTGATGAATCTCTTGTCTTTTTTAGAAGAAATGATAAACAAAGAAGTCAGAACTAAAGAACTTACAATGTATCCAAAGAATTTTACTAGCAATCCATGAACAAAGGTTTCAACTCTTATTGAGACTTTCAAATGTGTTTAATCATTTGTTTTGCTTCACATTCTTCCCTTTTATTAATGTCTGTAATATTTACCTTTCTTTCAGGCCTCTGTAAATAGTTGATATAGCTTTTTTATGTTGAACAATCTTGATTATAGTACACGGACCATAAATGAACATTGTTTTTATTAAAGAAAGAAAAACTATGAAAAAAAATAAAAGCTTTTAGGGGAAAACTGACAATGGCTTAAAAATTCAGTAATATTATGCATCTATCCTGAAATGGTATTTTATTCCTGTAATTAAATGACACTTGCTATGTACTCTGATTACAGGATTTTTATGCTTCTCTCACTGGTTACAAATTAGAAATTAATACTTGTAATTAAAGGTTATTTTCCTATCATAATTCTGAAATACTTTCTGTATTGTAGCCCTGACGTCTCCACACAGAAGCTTGATTTCCTGCATTAAGGTCTGTTCCTGCTTATAGCTAATGATGAATGGGGAGTAGATTAAACACAAAGTCTGACCCAACATGCTCTTAATTTCTCTTCAGAGTTGCTATGCTGTGTCTGGCATTACAGTTAAAAAAAAAAATTTCTTTCTTTCTTGACTTAGTATGGTTTCTGAATTACATTAGAAATACAGGTCCCTGAGCTTGCCCAGAGGAACTAGCAATTTAACCTTGTCAGAAGGCTTCTATGTATCTAGTACAAGTGCCAAGTGAGTGTCTGCAATAGCTCATATGAGACTGAAAAAGTAAGACATTTCTTAAGAATGTAATAAGCTTGCTCCCACTTAAATAAAGGCATACTGGTTATCATTTATAAAATGTTACTGTACAGTTTAATAACTCTGCTTAGAATATTGTATGTAGAAGATAATATGGACTGGTATTGTGTCCAGGATTCTAGCTCACCCATGGCACTGACTGAACAATGGAGGGATTAACAGAAGGGTGGACATATATAAATATTAAGGCTGTATCAACATGGGTCAGATCTTTAGCATTAGTTTAGCCTGGACTTTTGGAATTGTACACAAACTTCCACAGACCCAGGACTTGCCAAGCCCTTTGTTTTGTGCTACATGAACCCTTTCACTGAATTAATTTCATTCAACATTTTTGAGACGCTCATGTACTTGAACACAGATAGTCTTAATATTTAAAACTTCACCTTGTGGACCTAAACTTCTATCTTACTTGAAACTGTCTTATTATACAAGGGGATCCTGTGCTTTTGCTGCAAGTTGGTAAAGATTATGTGCAAGTAAAATACTGATAATTCCTTGTGTTCAGAAATTCAGATGTTTCTAGGCCACAAATGTGTCCCTTTTCTCTCAGATTACAGTATTTAAACTATCTCCTCTACCAGAGCTTTTCATCCTCATTGGACATTGCAAGGGTATTGCTTAATCCAGTTTACTAATCCTGCTTTAACATTCATAATGATATAGTCTTCTCTAATAAAGATTGTGTGCGTTTTCTTCAATGTTAAGACAAGACAGCTTAAACTCGACTGTTTAATTTTTAAAAAAACAGTACAACAAAATCTTTTAAGGTTGTCCCTGTAACTCAGAAGAGTTCAATCTTTTGTGCAAAAATCTTAATGAAGTAAGTTTAGATGAGGTCATGGCGGGGAAAGTTAGATTAAAAACCAGTACATGTGCAGTAAAAAAGTCTTAAGTATTGCATGGAAGGGATACATGAGTTATCAGAAGCAAAGTGGGAAGGTTCCTCTCTTAGTTCTGTCTCAACAGATGAACAAGGCAGGGGTGTCCTAGCTGCCCTTTGTTATTTTTGTTGCATTTAGAGCCATTGGCAAAGAAAATAAGGACTAATGTAATTTTGTAAAGCAACATGCAATATTTTAACGTATGGCAACAGTTTGTTTGGTACAAAGGGGAAATAGATTTAAAGGACATACTCTTATCACAAGCAGACTTCTGAATTGTACATAAACATAAATACTTGGTGGGGGTTGTCTGGATGAAAGTAAGTGACCCTCATCTCTTGCTCAGTTTAAAATAGTCAATCTCTCAAAAAACATTAAGGGATAAAATGCATCACAGAAAACTCATACCTTTAGGACTTCTGGGGGCTGGTGGCCCCACATATTATTTATGTCACCTTCATTTGCCCAACAATTAGAAAAAGGCAGATAAAAGGTACATGTCCTTTTCCCCAACGTAGTGCGATCCTGGAGTTAGAATATATAGTTGGGGGGCACAGCCACCCACACTGGGGGGTGAAGGCCCCCCACCTACTTTGGTTTTAACCAAACACACAAAGATACCTCACCAAAGTTTCAACTGCTAAACAGCAAAGTGTATCCAAAACGAAAAAAATAGCAGCAACAACCACAGGATTCCAATATTTAATGACCAGAAACAGTAAAACAATAAAACAGCAACGTATACAAGATGTGCGCTTTCGGGCTGTGCCCTTCTTCGGATAAAAGCAACATTCCTAACATCTATTTTTACAAGAAGTGGCAACCAATCACATGCTAGTATTGTACCCGCCATTTCTTAAGAGTGAGTTTTAAAGGGACCACACCATTGAGCCCAGGATACCTGTGTGCTGTCAATTCCGGTATCCATTTTCTTTCTTCTAACTCTGTATCATTTATTATATCACCCCCTCCAAACCCTTTTCTAACTATCCAGATGGCCATGAACATGAAATAATGTCCCTCACTGGCAGAAATATGCCTGAATAAGGCATTGTGCTCATTCGGTGTCCGTATAGCAGATAAAATTTACAGTTGGTCTTACCTACATAATAGCAAGTACATCTCTGACATGTGGCAAGTCAAACCAAGTTCATAGTGTTGCAATTGGCATTGGCCCCAAAATGGTATACCTTTCCTGTGACCGGGTGTGTAAAGTTAGAATCCCTATTCCAACAACCACATGCTTTACAAGCCCCACATAGTCTGGTCCCTCTATTGTCCGTTACCCGCTTGGAGCTCTCCATGCCCTCATTAGCCAAGATGTCTTCAGGTTTCTATTTCTTCTAAACCCAATGTTGGGCTGATCACCTATAACATTCCTTAACTTCTCAACTGTTAATAGAATCTTCCAGTTTTTCCTAACTGTCGCAGACCCCGTGGATGTTATTTCTATAGGTGAACATTAATCTAATCACACCATCATTACTGTTGTTAATGGGTGAAACAGCAATGCCTCCCCGTTTTAGCCAGGGTTGTAACCTGGTTTCTGTGTTGTCTCTGGCGTTGAATAATATTTATTTTCTTACCATCATAACCCCTCTCTTTAAAGTGCCCTGTCATCTTAACTAACTCATCTTCATAACTCTGATCTTCAGTGCATAACCTAGATACTCTTCCCATTTGTCCTGTTACAATGTTATCAAAGGTAAATCTAGGATGCATACTATCCTATGTCAGATTCTTCTTCCAGCAATCCTTCCTATAGAGTGTACTCTTGAACCCTGTTTCATCTTGCATGAGCCTTACATCCAAAAAATTTTTAGTATCAACTGAGGATTTAACAGTGAACCTGAGAAAGCTAGTCGTGGACTCTAACTATGCTTCAAAACTTGACAAATCACTATCATCCCATCCCCACAAAAGAAAAATATCATCTACAAAGGGCTTGTACAGGCACACTTTGTCTCTCCAAGCATTATTAGTCCCCAAAACATACTCTCTTTTCCAACCAGACATTACCATATTTGCACATGTACTGGCACAGTGGTTGCCCATGGCTACTCCCTGTACTTGCCTATATAAATTGCCCATGCATGAAAAAACGTTGTATTTCAATACTATTGTTAATCTCTTAATTCCAACTTAATCCCATCTGTAAAATGTAGTTCACTCAATAGGCTGATAACAGCCTGCAAACCATACTCATTACTACTTACTGTAAAAAAAACTATTTACATCTGAAGTCACCATAATATACTTCTTTCTATTAACAGCGACCTCAAGATATTTCAATGAGGTTAAAAAATGTCCTGTGTCTTTAAGTACTTGTTCCACATGTAGCATCACTGTGGTATTTGCCTGATAACACTTCTAGAGGTCCTGGGGACTACAGATAATGGAGAGAGTTGAGAGCATTTGAAACTGTCAACATTTCTTATGTTGCTGTTTTGGTCTGTACTCTTTTTGTTCTACAGACTCTGCATGGGCATCCCCATAGGCATTGCTCCACAAGCAATGTCTGAAGTTTCTGTTGTGACACACTGTGCTGGATAAGACAGAGAAAGTGGGAGGACTGGACTCCAATAAATTTGGTGTCTCCACAAAACAAATCAATTTTAACAGTCCCCAAAACTGGAATCTAGAATACCAGGGAATGCTGATGTTGAAATCATACAGATTCCATGTACCACTGGATTTTTCTCATGTGGAGTCTTGCAAGGGGGGTTCAAGAGAATCACAGAATCTAGGAGACGCAAAATGCTTACAAATTCCCTGGCTTTGACAGTAGTTTGAGTGGAAAAACTCAGGAATAGATCTACACAAGATCTACCTTTTTCATGTGGGAGAAAAGCTCTCTGAATTGAGGTGTTCATCCCAGGAAAGCAATCACGTAAGGAGGAGTCAAAGGAGGAGTCAAACAAGACTTTATTATATTCTCCTGGAACCCCAGCCTACCAAAGTCTGAATATGCAATCTCTTAACAGGTGATAGAAAAAAAAACTATGTAAAGATAACTAGTCCTCTAAATAAGGACAATGTGAACACCCTGCAGCAGGCTATCACATCAGCTAAACACTTTGTGAACACCTTTGGAGCACTGGACAGACCAAAGGTGCAACTCCAACAACAGACAATGTGATCCAAATTCAGAAGTTTGAAATATGATCTATGGAATATGATGATATACAACTTTAAAAATCAAAGGTGAACAAAAAACTCAAATGGGTAATAAGAGGTAACAAGTTGTTAAGGATAATTATTTTGAACTTGGGCACTATCATAAACATGTTCAGAAAGAACAATCTAGAACTGGCCTCCATGAAGCTTCTTTCTTTGATACCAGAAACTCCGGAGAATGCAGACATCTTTGCAGCGACAGAGACTTTGTTTAAAACCACAGAAAGTACTGCAGCAGTGCAAGGCTACATAGCCTTTCACACAGATTGCAACTCAAGGTAGAAGGGTCTCGATCTACATCAAACATACCTCTAGGTTGGTTTAACAGGGATGATACCGTGGAGCTCATCTATGTGCAAGTCTCCATAGAAAAGATCTCTCACCATACAATGGCTAGATGCAGATCACCATCTATGCCCCTAGACTCTTACCCAAACCTATTACAGTAGCTCTAGACCCCCCACTCTTCTACAGACTGGGAACTCACAGGCACAACTCTTCCTGGACTTTAAACACAAATACACCAAAACTAGAGGATCAAACATGTTGGATCTGGTACTCACCAACATGGGACAGCATTGCCCCCTCCCCCCATGTCGCATTGTCACTAGTGAGGTCAGATCACAAAGCCCTAGAAGTAAAAATCAGCCAAGAGAACCCAGCTAAACCAGTAAGAGTTAGGGACTATTTATTCTAAGGCGAATTACAAAGTGATAGTTTGTCAAAATTCAAGGGTCCCCTTAACCTCAATACCACAGCTAACTATGCAACGTTATTCACAGAGGCCCTGTATAAACATGTGAATGGCTGCATAGAGGACACAGTACCTACCAGAAGTAAACTCAAAACAAACACTTGTATAAACCATACCAGTGGAATCCTTACCTAAACAGGCTATGTAATAAAAAGAAGAAAACTCATAGCCAAAACCAGGAAAAGCAACTCCCTTAAAGACAAGTGCTTTCTTATAAATTAAAGAAGAAACTATGAGGTCTAATTAAATTCAACAAGGCCAACTCTATGAGGTCAGGACAGACTTGAAGGCTAAGGACAATCATAAGGCCTTCTTCAGCTATGTTTGGGCCCTTAAAGGCAATGCATAGCAGTATGCTGATCTAGTGAGGAATTATACCATCTTGACTGATCAGGGTGGCATAGAAAATCTACTGGCTGATAAATTCAGCTCAGATGTCATCCCCATCCCCCAGCTCCACCAGGTGAAATCCTCTCCAACATACCATCCCCAGCTATTAGCAGGGACCGGGTGCTGGCAACACTCGCTAAAGCCAAGAACACAACCACCATGGGACCAGACAACATCCTTGGTTGCCTCCTGAAGAGTCTAAAACATGACCTATCAGGACCACTTGAGGCACTTTTCAACTACAGCCTTGAAACAGGTTAGGTTCCAAGTGAATGGACGACTGCAACAGTCATTCCTCTCCACAATAGAGGACCATCAACTGACCAGGGGAACTACAGATCCATCAGTTTAGAAAATCTAACATGCAAAGAATTATCATAGAAATGAAAAACATGGATGATGACAATCGACAGGCACTGGACTCATCCCAATTTGGCTTTAAGGGAAGATCATGCCTACTTAACCTGGTAGACTTCTTTAAAAGAAAGACTCACCAAGGCAATGACGAGGGTAAATATTGCATATTGTGTTATCTTGATTTTACCACAGCATTCAGTACAATACCTCACTCAGGCACTATTGACAAACTTCTCTGAGCAAGGCATAAATCCCTTCATAACCTGCTGTATTGCCAACTAGCTCAAAGACAGGGCCTAAGAAGTCAAGATTGGTGAGACTACCTCCAACAAGAGATCGGTCAAGAGGAGGGCAACCTAGGGATCCATGCTGGGCCCGCTCCTGTTTAGCATCTACTTCTCAGAAGTCAGGGCTAAATTTCAAGGCCTCTGGCATACCAAGGTCATAGAGGAGTGTAAATTAAAAGCCATTTTTGACAAGCCCCCCCCCCACCACCAAAGACACCAGCATCTTACAAGAGGGTTTAACACAGACAATGACCAGTGGCAAAATAACCCCCCTAAAACACAATGCCAAAAAATGCATTATAATGCCCTTAGGAAAACTGAACTCAATTTAATTACTCCATGGATAAAACACCCCTAAGAGTCAACCCAGTAGTAAGGTATCTGGGAGCATATGTATACAGAACACACAAGATACAGAGCTCAGCAAACTGCAAAGTTCTTTAATTAACGCTTCTGGTACATCGGCTCAAACACCTTCAAGGAATGTTAAGTTGTAATAGCAGCAGTCCTTTTATACATAAATAAATCATTAAGAACATTAATTAAGCAATTATCAATACAATCATCTGCCCATTTAACCCACAAAGACCCAATGAAAAAACAAGCTGCCTTTAATGTGAAGAAACCATTACTGTGAAAAAACCTTTTACACACATAAAAAACAATGTATCCCAATCTTTTATACCATTGCTTCATGACAATCTAAAATGCAAGATAAAGATCTGTCAACGATGTAAATGGCCAAATACATTTATAGATTAATTTCCAAATTCATTCCTCTGGGATGCAAGGTTCTAAAATTCACAACGAACCTTATTTCCAATTGCAAAAGCTTTGTAGAAAAAAAATTTCCAATACATCCAGCAAATGTTGGTCTAGCCAAAACCCCAAAAAACAAACCACCATGGGTACCCTTCATGTGCTGAACAAAAGTGTTGGGCTACTGGGCTATCCATCCTTTTGTTCCGGATGTCACCCAGATGTTCCAAGATTCTCAACTTTACCTTCCTCCTAGTCTGTCCCACATACCACATAACTGGGGAACACTCACGGTCTAAAATGTACACTACCTCAAGAGAATTACAATCAAAATGAAATCTAGCCTTGAAATTCTTTCCATTAATAAATAGACCCATGTAAATTTCTCATTTTGCTACACACCCTGCATCTACCACATGGTAAAAACCCCAATTCACCAATTTCATTCCCACTTGTTCTAAGATTTAATAATTCCTTGAGGTTAAAAAAAAGTACAGTTGTGTACACTTACCATAAATGTAGATGTTCGAGTGTATTCACTGTTGCAGTCATCACATTTGGGTAATCTGCTGGCAGGTTGCCCTCAGTCGGCATGAATTCCAAAGTCTTGGGTCCTGCGTCAGTTGCTGTCTCCTCTTCCATGACGTCAGGTAGTCAGGGGTATAAAACAGGCAGCCAACGCCATTTTCTTTAGTTTTTCTTACCCCAGATGTCAGGTGCCCCCAAATGGGTAGCAAAAATATATATAAACTATATATACATGCAACAATATAAACTTTACCTTCACCTACAAGCAAATACACCACAAAGGCTTTAGAAAATAGTGAAGGAAAGAGAAACTCCAGAAGGAAAGAGAAACTCCAGAATGAAAAGGGGGATGGCGGGCGGGTAACCTGGACTGCAACAGTGAATACACACGAACATCTACACTTATGGTAAGTGTACACAACTGTACTATGTTCTTCGTGTTTCACTGTTGCAGTCATTGCATTTGGGTAGAATCTCAAAGCTATGGATGGGAGGCTGGAGCTAAAGTGCATTAGGGGCGGCTATAAGGCCCTGCAGAACTGCAGTGGCAAAGCCTGCCCTGGACTTAGAGTAGAGAGGCAAATGATAATGCTTTGTAAAAAAGTGTGGACAGAACTCAAGTAGCAGCCTCTAGAATGTCTTTGGTTGGTACCCCTCTGAGAAAAGCTGCTGATGTAGCTGCAGCCCTGGTAGAATGAGACCTAATGCCCTTGGGCACCGGTTTACCATGGTGTAAGTAGCAGAAACGAATGCAGTGGCTTATCCACTTTGAAATAGTCTGCTTTGAAATAGCCTTTCCCTCTGATCCTGCAGCAAATGCCACTAGTAGCTGCTCAGTTTTTCTTAGAGCTTTAGTCCTGCTCAAGTAGAATCTTAGTTTTCTGTGTACGTCCAAGGAATGCAGAATCTGCTCCCCCTTGTTCTGCGGATTTGGATAAAAAGCGGGCAGATGAATAGTTTGGTTAAGAGCCACAATGGAAACCTCCTTAGGCATAAAGTAAGGATTGGTCCTGAGGGACACCCTGTCTGGGTAAAATATGATAAAAGGCACCACAGCCATGAAGGCCTGTAGCTCTGAAACCCTTCTTGCTGAAGTAATTGCCAGGAGTAAAGCTGTTTTCCATGATTAGAACTTTAGATCTGCAGTAGCAGCCGGTACAAATGAAGGCAGGGTGATCTTTTCCAACACATAATTGAGGTCCCATGCAGGAATTGGTGGTGATCTGGAAGGCCTTAACTTTTTTGGCCCCTCTAAAATACTGCTTTAGCAAAGGATGAGATAAGATTGGTGGCTCTGTGTTGTAATGAGCTGAGATGGCAGAAGCATGTTTTTTTATTGATGAAAAAGGTAGGTCTTTGTCAAGCATCTCAGTCAAGTATTGTAAAATCTGAGGAATATTTGGCTCTGCTGTCAGTTCCTTGTGCTTAGTTCCAAGCACAGAATCTCTTCCATTTATCAGCATACAATTTTCTAGTACTAGGCCTTCTGGCTTCCAAAACGACATCCATCACAGATTTACTGAGAGGTGTTGTTTGAATAACTACATGATCAGCCATGCTGCCAGGTTCAGTGTTTGGAGCGGATTGTGCAGGATCTGGACTGTTTTGCTGAGACAGTAAGTGAGGTATTTGAGGCAAGTACCAAGCTGGGAATGGAGACATATTCCTTAGGATTGGGTACCAATATTGGCAGGGCCAGTCCGGGGCAATTAGTATCATCTTTGGTTTTTCTTGTCTGACCTTTAGTAAGACCTTGGGAAGAAGAGGCAAAAGAGGAAAGGCATAAACTGATAGGTTTTTCCAACGGAAGGATAGGGCATCCACTTGACATGCTTGCCTGTGATAAGTCATTTTGCAGAATTTGTCCAGTTGATAATTCCGAGGAGAGGCAAATAGGTCTATGTCCGGGCTCCCCCATTTCTTTGTTATCATGCTGAAGACTTGTGGATCTAGTTTCCACTTGTGAGGGTCCATAAGGTTTCTACTTAAGTCGTCTGCCAGAGTATTTTGCTTTCCTGGCAGGAATTGAGCTTGAAGATGTACTTGGTAAGTCAAGGCTGTGTCCCACAGTGCCATGGCTAGTCTGCAAAGGGGGTAAGAGTGCGTGCCCCCCTGCTTGTTTATGTACCACATAACCGTGGTGTTCTCCGTCTTTATCAGTAGTTGTCCTGGATGAAGAAAGTCCTTGAAGGCTGTCAGGGCATTTTGAACAGCTAACATCTCTTTTTGGCGGATATGCAGATGCATTTGTTTTGGGGTCCATAAGCCCTGAATGCATCTTCCCACCATGTGGACCCCCCATGCATAGTCTGATGCGTCTGTTAAGGTTTGGCTGGCAGGGGGTAGAGGGAAAGCCCGTCCCATGTTTTGGTGACATGCCTTTGCCCACCAAAGAAACTCCTGCTGTAGGCAGGGAATGAGAGGAATCATTGTTTCCAGACTGTGACAATGTTGACTCCATAAACTTATGCATCACTGTAGTTTCCTCATATGCAGCCTTGCATATGGAATCAGTAGAATGCAGGATGCCATGAACCCCAAAGCCTGCAGAGTTTGTCTTGCAGATAAAGTACAGTTTTGTACCTACCATAAATGTAGATGTTAGAGTGTTCACACTGCTGCAGTCATTACAGTTGGGTTATCCTACCGTCAGGCACTCCCGCAGTAGGCCCGAGTTCCAAAGTCTTGGACCGGCGTCGGTTGCTGTCGCTTCTTCCCTGACGTCAGTGCGCCAGGGGTATATAAGATGCATCCAACGTCATTTTATTCATTTTTTTCTTGCCCCAGATGTCAGGTGCCCCCAAGTAGGTAGGCAAATACATATTGCTAATCAAAAATATACAATAAAAACAATACCTTCAGTTACCAGCAAATATACCCCAAAGGCTGTATAGGATAGAAAGGTATAGATAAGTCCAGCTAGTTCAGAGGGGATGGAGAGAGGGTAACCTGGACTGCAGCAGTGTGAACACTCTAACATCTACATTTATGGTAGGTACAAAACTGTACTATGTTCATCGTGTTACACTGCTGCAGTCATTACAGTCGGGTAGAACCCCAAAGCTGAGGTTGGGTGGCTGGTCTATAAAGAGTTAGGATTGGTTATGAGGCCCTGCAGAACTGCAGTGGCAAATCCTGCTCTGGATTTAGAGTAGAGAGGCAGGTGGTAGTGCTTGGTAAAGGTGTGCACTGAACTCCAAGTTGCAGCCTCCAAAATTTCCTTGGTAGGTACTCCCCTGAGAAAGGCTGTTGAAGTGGCTGTTGCCCTGGTGGAATGTGGCCTAATGTTATTAGGGACTGATTTTCCATGCTGTGTGTAGCAGTACCGAATACATTGTCCTATCCACTTGGATATAGTCTGCTTTGAGATAGCCTTGCCCTGTGATCCTGCAGCATATGCTACAAACAGTTCAGTTTTCCTGAAAGCCTTTGTTTTGTCCAAGCAGAAGCGTAGCTGCCTGTGCATGTCCAAAGAATACAGAAGTGTCTCCCCTTTATTCTGGGGGCTTGGATAAAAAGTTGGCAAATGGATGGTTTTGTTGAGCCACACTAGATATCACCTTTGGCATAAAGTTAGGGTTTGTCCTTAAAGATACCCTGTCCTGATGAAAAATTATAAAAGGTTCCACTGCCATTAATGCATGTGGCTCTGAGACTCTTCGTGCTGAAGTTACTGCCAGGAGCAGCGCTGTTTTCCATGATAAAAATTTTAGATCTGCTGTATTGGCTGGCTCAAAAGGTGGCAGGGTCAGTTTCTCCAAAACAAAATTGGAGGTCCCAAGTTGGTGTTGGTGCTCTCCGGGGCGGTCTTATGTTTTTAGCCCCTCTGAGGTACTGCTTTAGCAAGGGATGAGAGAATAAAGGAGGATCCGTGTTGTAATGTGCTGAAATGGCAGAGGCGTGGATCTTAATTGATGAGAAGGATAGGCCTCTGTCCAGCATCTCAGTTAAGTATTGTAAAATCTGAGGAATGTTTGGAACAAGAGGGTCAAGGCTTTGAGCCTGGTTCCAGGCGCAGAATCTCTTCCATTTTTCTGAGTAAGCTTTCCTGGTGCTAGGTCTCCTGGCCTCCAAAATGACATCCACAACAGCTTTAGAGAGAGGTGTTGTCTGTTTGACTAATGTATCTGCCATGCAGCCAGGTTTAGGGTTTTGAGCTGACCGTGCAGGATCTGACTGTTTTGCCGAGTCAGAAGGTGTGGAATTTGAGGCAAAATCCATGGTGGGCCTTGAGCCAAGTTCCTTAGGATAGGGTACCAGTGCTGGCGTGGCCAGTCTGGAGCAATCAGGATCATCTGTGGTTTTTCTTGTCTGGCTTTTAGGAGTACCTTTGAAAGGCGAGGTAGTGGCGGGAAGGCATAAACTTTTAGGTTTTTCCAGCTGAGCAGAAGAGCATCCACTTTCCATGCTTGTGATAAGTCCTTGTGCAGAATTTTTGTAGTTGGCAATTCAGTGGGGAGGCAAAAAGATCTATGTCTGGGCATCCCCACTTTTGCGTTACCATGCTGAAGATTTGTGGATTCAATTTCCATTCGTGAGGGTCCATGATATTTCTGCTTAGATAGTCTGCCAGAGTATTTTTCTTTCCTGGCAGGAAATGTGCTTGCAGGTGAACTTGATACGTTAGAGCTGTGTTCCACAAGGTCATGGCTTGCCTGCATAGGGCATAAGAATGAGTGCCCCCTTGCTTATGTACCACATTACAGTGGTGTTGTCTGTCTTTAGTAGTAATTATCCTGGATGTAGAAGGTCCTTGAAAGCTGTTAGGGCATTTTTGAACAGCCAACATCTCTTTTTGATTGATGTGAACATGCATCTGGTCTGTGGTCCACTTGCCCTGAATGCATTTTCCTGCCATGTGTGCTCCCCAGGTGTAATCCGAAGCATCTGTTATTAGGGGTTTGCCTGGCTGTGGGTTGGGTAAAAGGCTGACCCTTGTTTAGGTGACATGCCTGTGCCCACCATCGAAACTCCTGTTGTAGGCAGGGAATCATTGGTATTACTACTTCTAAACTGTGAGAGTGTTGAGTCCAAACACTTTTCAGGTACCATTGTAATTTCCTCATATGCAGTCTGGCATATGGTGGTAGTAGTATGCAGGATGCCATGAATCCCAAGGCCTGCAGAATTTTTCTTGCAGGGAGATGGGACTTTGCCAGCAATTGAAAATATTGAGTTAGTTGAACTTGTTTGTCTGGCGTGAGGTAAGCCATCTGGGCCGTTGCATTTAAGCTGGCACCGAGGAATATAATCTGTTGCGAGGGCACTGGTTTTGACTTCTTTTCATTTACTGTGTACCCTAGAGAAATTAGCAACCTTTTTACAAACACCAGATGCTGTAGAAGAATGTCCTTTGTCTCTGCTTGAATGAGGCAGTCGTCCAGGTATGGATATATTTGAATTCCTTTTTGTCTGCAAAATGCAATTACTGGTGCCAGGCACTTTGAGAAGACCCTGGGCACAGTAGATAAGCCAAAGGGCAGTGCAGAGAATTGGTAGTGCATTGTACCAGCTTTGAATCTGAAATATCTTCTGCAATTTTGTCTGATAGGGACATGCAGGTATGCCTCTTTGAGGTCCAGAGTAACAAGCCAAGCCTTCTTGCCCAGCATGGGTAGAAATTGCTGTAATGTCAACATTTTGAATTTCGGAATATCCAGGTAAGTATTCAGAATTGAAAGGTCTAGTATGGGCCTCCAGGCCTTGTCCTTTCTGGGGACCAGGAATAGTCTTGAGTAAAATCCTTGTCCTTGTTCCTGTTGTGGTACTTTTTGAAAAGTTCTCATGTCCATGAGAGCTGAAATTTGTTTTTGTGCCTCTGCCCATTGATTTTGTGGCAGGTCTGGCATTCCTTTTAGCCTTGGTAAAGTATGAAAGTGGAATCTGTAACCTTGAGACACAATATTCAGGACCCATTTGTCTTGGGTGATTGTTTGCCAGTTTTGAGAAAAAAGTGCTAGTTTTCCCCCTAAGGGGGCTTCCAAAAGGGATGTGCTTGGCGTATGAAGGGGAAAGTCATTGTGACTGTTTCCTGTAAGGTTGAGACTTGTCCTCACCACCTTTTGGGGTTGAGGTACCCCACTATTGTTGTCTGTTTGAGCCTTGGGGTTGAGATCTGCCTCTTGGGCGTCTGTATCTGCCTCTCTGTGGCCTGTCTGACACTGGAAAGGACCAATTCTTTGTTGGCCAATTTCTGCTAAACTGAGGTGGCTGTACCTGTAAGAAATCCTTGACTGTTTGCATAGATTTAGCTTTATCCTCCATTTTCTTTAACACCTCTTCTGCCTTAACACCAAACAAAGTATCATGTTGTAAAGGAGCATACAATAATTTTGCCTTAACATGATTAGGTAAACTTTGTTCTTTTAACCAAGCATGTCTTCAAATCACAGAACCTGTAACTGCGGCTCTACAAGACGCCTCTAAAGAATCAAAACCACATTGCAGAGTTTGTTTTCCCACCTGTTCAACTGCATGTAATAAATCCAGCATTTCTTTACAATCAGGAGCTTCTGAGCTTGCAAGCATTTTCTGTTTTAACTGAGCCATTAAATATTGTTGGTACTTAAGCATGTGAAACTGGCAATTTAAAACTCTTACTGCTAAAGTTGCAGAAGAGTATACTTTCTTCCCCCATCTATCCAAAGCTCTGGAATCTCTGTCAGAGGGTACTGGATTTTTTTGCAATGGAAGCCTTAACCCCTTTTGGACCCTGGGAAATAGTTTCTGGATCAGCAGAAGGGTTTTTGTAAAGAAACTTGGAGAGTCAGGGACTCTATAATACCTATCCTGCTTGGCTGGAGCAGGGGGCAAAGAGTCGGGAGATAAACTGGATTCAGAGAACACATCATCCACAATATCTAGCACAGGCAGAATAGCCAGGGGCCTGTGTTGAGGCAATAAGAGAAAATTCCTGAGCCTTTTCTTGGATTCTGAGTAATCCTGGCTATCCCAATGGAAATGCTCCCTCATGGTATGTAAAGTTTCCCCAAAAGAATAATCCTCAGGAGGAGAGGCTGAAGGGATAGATTCTTCAGCATCAGAGTCCTCATAGGGGGGTAGAGAGTATCCCTGGTCTGAAGAGGAATCAGAGGAAATGGAAAGCTGATCAGAGTCAGTCTGTATCCTGCCTAGGCCTTTTCTCAGGAGGGGGATGGGAACCCCCGATTAGAGTAATGAGGTCTTCGGCCATTTTAAGCATCTGTTTCTTAGGCATGGAGGACTGTCCAGGAAAATGCTGTACTTGTTTCTTTGTCTTTAATGGTACCTTTGTCTTGGCTGTTGTTTTAATGGTAGGTTGTGAAGGTCTGAAAACACCCTCAGAAGCAGATGCCTGCTCAGCGGCTCTGGACCCATCTGAAGGATTAGTTTCCGTAGGCCCAACACCTTGAGTTTCCAGAAGCCTAGATGTCTCCAGTTGGGAGTCGGAAGCGGCCTGTGGCTCTGAGGTAGCGGGTGTCAGGGGCTGAGAAAGCACCTCACTGAGAACCGGCAACTGGCCTAGAAGAGGTTTCGTTGTCGGTTTTGGACCTTGGATGCCTGTCTTTATCCTTGTCTTTGCGTTTTTTCGGTATTGAGGTCGTCGGCTGATCCGACAGCATTGTATAATTGAACCTTCGGCCAAAGTAGTGCAAAGCAAAATCAAAACGTCGTTTTATAGTGCGTTTGTTAAATCTAGCACAAAACCGACAACTAGTGACGTTGTGATCAGGGCCTAGGCATGGAATACAGTAAGAGTGGAAGTCCTTATGAGGTATTTGCTTCCCACAAGAAATACAATTATTAACATTTTCTGACATCGGTCTGAGGCAAGAAAAAAGTTTCCCCAATGGGGTACTTAGCTTTATTGAAGACTTCGGATCTGAAATTCGACTTCGAAAATCTCAGGAGTCGGCCGACCGGCACTTGCGAACTGCTTCTGTTTCGGGCACCACGCGGCAAGAAAGACGGAATAAAATGGCATCAGATGCATCTTGTATACCCCTGGCGCACTGTCGTCAGGGATGAAGCGACAGCAACCGACGCCGGACCAAGACTTTGGAACTCGGGCCAACTGCGGGACCGCCTGACGGCAGGATAACCCAACTGTAATGACTGCAGCAGTGTAACACGATGAACATCTGGGTTTTTGTTGCCATCTGTTTGAAGTAAGTAGCCAGTTACCTTTGTTTGCCTGGCATGAGGAAAGCCGTCTGGGCAGTTGTATTCAAGCTTGCACCCAGGAATGTTCTTTTGAGAGGGTACCAGCTGTGATTTCTTTTTGTTTATTGTGTACCCTAGGCATGTTAGAAGCCTTTTCACAAACGTCAGATGCTGAAGAAGAATGCCCTTGTTCTCTGCTTGAATGAGGCAGTTGTCCAAGTAAGGACAGATTTGTATACTTCTTTGTCTGCAAAATGCAATTACTGGTGCCAGGCACTTTGTAAAGACCCTGGGCGCAGTAGATAAGCCAAAGGGCAGTGCAGAGAATTAGCAATGCATAACGCCAGCCTTGAAACGGAGGTATCTTCTGCAAGATTCCCTTACTGGGATATGTAGGTATGCCTCTAAGTCTAATGTCACCAGCCAAGCATTCTTGCCCAGCATGGGCAGAAGCTGCTGCAAAGTTAGCATTTTGAATTTTGGAATGTCCAGGAATGTGTTCAAAATTGATCAATCCAGTATTGGGCACCAGGCCTTGTCTTTCCTGAGTACCAAGAACAGTCTTGAATAAAATCCTTGTCCTTTTTCCTGTTCTGGCACTGGCTTAATAGCCCCCATATCCATGAGGGACGTAACTTGTTTCTGTGCCTCTGCCCATTGATTTTTTTGGCAGATCTGGCCAACCATTTGCAATTGTCAGAGTGTGGAAGTGGAATCTGTATCCCTGAGATACTATGTTTAACACCCACTTGTCCTGGGTTATTAACTGCCAATTTTGAGCATAAAGTGGCAATTTTCCCCCTAAGGGTGCTGCCAAAAGATAAGTGCTTGGTGATGGCAGAGGGAAGTCATTGAGACTGTTTACTGTAGGCTTGCACTTTATTTCCTCCAGATTTGGAGGTAGAAGCACCCCATTGCTTTGACGTATCCTGTGACTGGTATCTAGAACCTTTAGGGTACCTGGATTTGCCCCATGGAGCTCTGTCTGACATAGGAAAGGACCAATTTTTTGTAGACCAGTGTCTACTGAATCTTGGTAGCTGCACTTGTAAGAAGTCTTTTACAGTTTGCATAGACTTAGCTTTGTCTTCCATTTTCTTTAAAACCTCTTCTGCCTTAATACCAATGCTGTAAAGGTGCATCCAGCAATTTAGCTTTAACATGATCAGGCAAACTTTGCTCTTTTAGCCAGGCATGCCTCCTAATCACAGATCCAGTAACTGCGGCCCTGCAGGAGGCCTCTAAGGAATCAAAACCGCATTGCAAAGTATGCTTTCCAACTTGTTCTGCTGCATGCAATAATTCCTGCAATTCTTTATTTTCTGCACATTCAGAAATAAACATAATTTTCTGTTTCAGCAATCCCTTAACATGTTGTTGATACTTGAGCATATTAAACTGGCAGTTTAAGGCCCTATTTGCCAAGGTTGCAGATGTATAAATCTTCTTTCCCCATCTATCCAGTGCCCTGGAATCTCTGTCAGAGGGGGTAGGATCTTTTGCTGTTGAGGCCTTAACACCTTTTGGACCCTGTGAAATAGTTTCAGGGTCAGCAGCAGGGTTTCTAAATAAAAAATTTGTGAGAGTCAGGAACCCTGTAATATCTGTCTGGCTTGCTAGGAGCTGGAGGTAAGGAGTCTGGAGTCAAGCTCGACTCCGAAAACACACCATCCACAATGTCTAAAACAGGAGGTATGGCTAAAGGCCTATGCTGAGGGAGAAGGAAATCCCTAAGCCTCCTTTCCGATTCTGAGAAACTTTGACTCCTCCAGTGAAATTGCTCCCTTAAAGTATGCAAAGTTTCTCTAAAGGAATAATCTTCAGAAGAAGATGCAGATGGAAAAGATTCCTTTGCATCAGAATCCTCATAGGGTGATATAAAAAATTCCTGATCAGAAGAAATAGAAACCTAATCTGAAGAGTCATAATAAGAGGCCTAGGCAAGACACTGATCAGGAGCGGGCTGGGAACCCCTGATCAAGGTAATTAGGTCTTCAGCCATTTTGATCATCTGCCTTTTGGGCATAGAGGCCTGTGCACGTGGCTCATGCGTCCGTTTTTTAGCTTTAGAAGTTGCTTTTGTCTTTGATTTTGAAGCTGGCGTCGGTTTTATATAGAAATGCTGTGGCCTGAATACACTCTCAGAAGCCGGTGCCTGCTCAGTGGCTCAAGACCCATCCGCGGGAGAGACATCTGCAGGTACAATACTTTGAGAATCTCGTGGCATGCCGGACTCCACATGGGTCTCGGTAGAGGCCTGTGACTCGAAAGTAGCTTATATCAGGGGCTGTGAAAGCGCCTCACTGAGTACCGGCGACTGGCTTAGAAGAAGCTTAGTCTGTTTTGGACCTCGAAGGGCTGTCTCTGTCCTTTTCTTTGCGTTTTTTGTGAACTCCGGTAGTCGGATTGCTATCCGATGTCATTTCAGGATAGTTAAATCTGTTTCCAAAATATTCTGAAGCAAAGATATACAGACGCTCAATAGTGCATTGCTTAAATCTAGCACAAAACCGACAGCTAGGCAAGTTATGATCAGGGCCTAGGCAAGGAATACAGTATAAATGGAAATCCTTATGAGGTATTTGCTTCCCACAAGTAATGCAATTATTAACTTTTACTGACATCGGTATGGAGCAAGCAAAAAGAAGTTTCCCAAATGGGGTACTTAGCTTTAGTGAAGACTTCGGTTCTGAAATTCGAATTCGAAAATTTCAGGAGTCTGCCGACCAGCACTTGCAAACTGCTTCTGCTTCGGGCACCGCATGGCAAGAAAGACTGGAGAAAATGGCGTTGGCTGCCTGTTTTATACCCTTGACGACCTGACGTCATGGAAGAGGAGACAGCAACCGATGTAGGACCCAAGACTTTGGAATTCAAGCCGACTGAGAGCAACCTGCCAGCAGATTACCCAAATGTAATGACTGCAACAGTGAAACACTAAGAACATCCTACCAAAAGAAAAAGTAATCCTACTGGGAATAAGGATGCCCAGACTCTCATCCTCGCCAACCACAGGCAACAAGTTATTAACTAATCTCCTTAGGGTGTCAGAAAAAGGGGAAAATGTATTGACAATACATAGCATCCTGTTGATCTTTAGTACTAAAGAAATGTTCTTCTCCCTTATCAACTATCCCCTTCATAACATCCCTTCCTTCCCTCAAACTATTCACTCCTAACACCCACCTTTCAGCTTCAAAGACTACCTCTTGTGAATAACATCTGCTGAGCAACCTATGTCCAACCTTGTCAAATTCCCTAATCAATTCATCCTTATTAGAAGTATTAGTAAAAATGAGTCTAAATTCCCCATATGGAAGAGACCTTAACAAATGCGATGGGTGAGAGCTGGTAGCATACAAAAAATTATTTACAGCTGTCTCCTTGTAATAAGGCCTAAATTTAACAGTGTTCTTACAGTCCACGTACAATTCCACATCCAAAAACTGTACTTTATGCCTTTCCATCCTATATGTGAACTTCAAACCAAAACTGTTTCTACCTAAATCATCCACGAATTAACTAAAATCTGAAGGAACCCCCTACAAATAAAAATTAAATCGATATATCGCTTGTACAAACACATTTCTCAGAAAACAATCATTTAAATACAAAAAGGAATTTTCAAAATGTGCCATGTACAAAACTGCATAGGAAGGAGCAAAGGAGGCACCCATGGCAGTGCCTTTCATTTGCAAAAAAATTTTTTTTTCAAAAACAAAAATAGTGTGTTAAAATACCAAAAGCAAAATTATAAATGAGGTACATGGACCCTCGCCCAACATTTTTGAAACAGCCTCCAACCATTGCTCGATTCTAATGCTAGTATACAATGACTTTATATCTACACATGCCCAATAGAAATCATCCTGCCACTCGTTTTTTAACATGATCCAAAAGATCCTTAGTATTCTTTATGTGCGATGGCACCCTCCCAAGGTGCATCTTCAACTGAGAATCTAAAAGGATTCCAACATTTTGTAAAAATTCCCCAACCCCTGAAACTATTGGTCTCCCTGGAGGGTTGTCCAAACATGGGGGATCTTTGCCTGCCATCTCTGTTGGATCTGTTGCACATGCGCAAAACAAACAGCACCAGAAACAATAGATCCAGGGATCAGAACGTCGCTTGTGACAAATGATACTTGATGTAGAGACAGATACATATCCCAAAGAATCCCCACTCTATGGAACAGGCTCATCATTCATGCAAAACTGAGTTCAACCCTGATTCTATTCAGATGAATCCTTGACAATCATATGAGAAATCATAAATTTACCCCTGGTATAGTCCCCCATGTCCATTATGGACAGAGACCATCAATAGGAAAAATATCATACCAACACCTCCCCAAAAATCCTCAGTTACCTCCCTATTAATTTGCCTACAGTTATCTCCACTCCCCACATAGATGTCCATGATACTCGGGACCCAAATGTTTTGGGGTGCACTACTAAGCATCTAAAGGCCCTAGCGGTTGTTAGCCTAGTGTCAACCTATGAATCATTCTTCTGTAAAACCCTTTGCATAACTGAGGAGGAGGGACCACATCCATCTCCCAAGTCAGCATATGCTGAATGGCAGGTGGGAAAGTGTAGTTTTGTCTAGTGGAGGAGGGGGGCAATCCTTCAACAAGTAGGAAGACACTTCAACTGCCATCTGTAACCTTGATGGAATACTTTCAGAGTCCATCTGTCTGAAACTGTCTGCTGCCAAAGAATGAAATGGAGGTGCAGACTTTCTGGAATGATTATGGGCTGTAGAGTGGGAAGGGAGAGAGGAGTTTTGTAGGTAGTAATTTAGACTTATTAGAGACGGTCCCTTGTTCTACTGCTGTGGTGGTGCTGCGGTAGTGTTGTCGCCTCACAGCAAGACGTTGTGCCGTTCGATTCTCAGCTAGAGCATCTTGTGTGTGGAGACGTGTGAATGGGTGTACCTTCGTTGAAGGTCATGCATAGTACAGTTTTGTACCTACCATAAATGTAGATGTTAAGAGTGCTCACCCTGCTGCAGTCATCACACTTGGGTTATCCTGCCGTCAGGCGGTCCCGCAGTTGGCCTGAATTCCAAAGTCTTGGTCCGGTGTCAGTTGCTGTCGCTGCTTCCCTGACGTCAGTGCGCCAGGGGTATACAAGAGGCATCCGACGCCATTTTCTTCAGTTTTTCTTGCCCCAGATGTCAGGTGCCCCCAATAGGTAGGCAAAATATATATATATATATATATATATATATATATATATATATATAGCTAGATAAAAATATAACAATACCTTTAGGCTCAAGCAAATACACCACAGAGGTAGGATAGGATAGAGTGGTATAGATAAGTTCAGCTAGTTCAGAGGGGATGGAGGGAGGGTAACCTTTACTGCAGCAGGGTGAACACTCGAACATCTACATTTATGGTAGGTACAAAACTGTACTATGTTCATCGTGTTACCCTGCTGCAGTCATCACAATTAGGTTGAATCCCAAAGCCAAGGATGGGAGTTGGAGTTAAACAGGGTTAGAAGAAGCTAGTAGGCCTTGCAAAACTGCAGTGGCAAAACCAGCTCTAGTCTTAGAATATAGAGGTAAGTGATAGTGTTTGGTGAAGGTGTGCACTGAACTCCAAGTTGCAGCTTCCAGAATATCCTTGGTTGGCACTCCCCTGAGAAAGGCTGCTGATGTAGCTGTAGCCCTGGTGGAGTGGGACCTAATGTTAGCAGGTACCGGTTTCCCATGATGCGTGTGGCAGAAACGTATGCAATGCCCTATCCATTTAGAAATGGTCTGTTTTGAGATGGCTTTTCCTTGTGATCCTGTAGCATAGGCTACAAAGAGCTGGTCAGGTTTTTCTGAAAGCCTTAGTTTTATCCAAGTAGTAACGTAATTGCCTGTGAATGTCCAAAGAGTGCAAGAGTCTCTCCTTTGTTCTAGGGATTTGGGAAAAATGTGGGCAAATGAATGGTTTTGGTTTAGGGCCACACTGGATACCACCTTTGGCATAAAGGAAGGGTTAGTTCGTAGATAGACTCTGTCTTGATGAAAAATGAGGAAAGGCTCCACTGCTATTAGTGCCTGTAGCTCTGAGACTCTTCTAGCTGAGATTATTGCTAGTATCAGGGCAGTTTTCCATGGAAGAAATTTTAAATCAGCTGAAATTGCTGAGGCGTGGATCTTAACAGATGAAAAGGAAAGTCCTTTGTGCAACATCTCAGTTAAATATTGTAGAACCTGAGGAATGTTTGGGTCAAGGGAATTTTGGCCTTTAGCCTGGTTACAGGTGCAAAATCTTTTCCACTTCTCTGAATAGGTTTTCCTGGTGCTGGGCTTCCTGGCCTCCAGAATGACACCCACAACAGCTTTGGATAGAGGTGTTGGCTGGTTGTTTAGGTAATTTGCCATGCAGCCAGGATTAAAGTCTTGAGCTGGCTGTGTAGAATCTGATTGTCTCGCTGAGTGAGCAGGTGAGGAATTTGTGGTAAAATCCATGGTGGGCCGTGGGCCATGTTCCTCAGAACTGGATACCAATGCTGGCGTGGCCAGTCTGGTGCAATGAGTATCATTTCTGGCCTCTCTAAACTGACTTTCAGCAGTACCTTTGCTAGAAGAGGCAGTGGAGGAAAGGCATACACTGTTAATGTTTTCCAACTGAATGAGAGGGCGCCCACTTTCCAAGCTTGTGGATGGAATGTCCTTGTGCAAAATTTTTGAAGTTGGTAGTTGAGAGGGCTTGCAAACAGATGTCTGGATGTCCCCATTTTTGAGCTATCATTGCAAATACTTGTGGATCTGGTTTCCACTCGTGTGGATCCATGATGTTTCTGCTTAGGTCGTCTGCCAATGTGTTTTTCTTTCCTGGCAGGAATTGTGCTTGTAATTGAACCTGGTAATACAGTGCAGTGTTCCACAAGGTCATTGCTTGCCTGCATAGAGGGCAGGAATGTGTGCCCCCTTGCTTGTTTATGTACCACATTACTGTGGCATTGTCTGTCTTTATTATTAGTTGTCCTGGGTGTAAGAGGTCCTTGAAAGCTGTTAGGGCATTCTGTACTGCTAGCATTTCTTTTTTGATTGATATGCAGATGCCTCTGATCTGTAGTCCATTTGCCCTGAATGCACTGTCCTGCCATGTGTGCTCCCCAGGCATAGTCCGATGCATCTGTTGTCATAGTTTGCCTGGCTGTGGGGTAAGGTGAAAGGCTGACCCTTGTTGAGGTGACATGCCTGTGCCACCATAGAAACTCCTGTTTAAGGCAGGGAATGAGTGGTATCATTGTTTCCAAGCTGTGGCTGTGCTGAGTCCATACGCTTTTCAGGTACCATTGCAATTTCCTCATATGCAGTTTTGCAAATGGTATTAGTAGTATGCAAGATGCCATGAATCCCAAGGCCTGCAGAATTTTTCTTGCAGGGAGTTGGGTCTTTGTTGCCATTATTTTGAAATATTGAGAGTCAGCTGTTGTTGCTTGCCTGGCGTGAGATAAGCCATCTGGGTCATTGTATTCAAGCGGGCACCCAGGAATATTATGTTTTGTGAGGGCACTAGTTTTGATTTCTTTTCGTTTACTGTGTACCCTAGGTAACTTAGAAGGTGTTTGACAAATGCCAGTTGCTTTAAAAGAATGTCCTTGCTTTCTGCTTGAGTAAGGCAGTCGTCCAGGTATGGGTATATTTGAATTCCTCTGTCTGCAGTATGCAATTACTGGTGCCAGGCATTTTGTGAAGACCCTGGGTGCAGTAGATAAGCCAAAGGGCAGTGCAGAGAATTGATAATGCGTTGAACCCGCAATGAAGCGGAGGTATCTTCTGCAATTTTGTCCGATAGGGACATGCAGGTATGCCTCCTTGAGGTCCAACGTTACTAGCCAAGCATTCTTGCCCAGCATGGGAAGAAGCTGCTGTAGTGTTAGCATCTTGAATTTTGGTACTTGCAGATAGGTGTTCAGAATTGAAAGATCCAGAATGGGTCTCCATGCTTAGTCCTTTCTTGGGATTAGAAAGAGTCTTGAGTAAAATCCTTGTCCTTGCTCCTGTGTAGGTACCTGTTGAATGGCTCTCATGTCCATGAGAGCTGTAATTTGTTTTTGTGCCTCTGCCCATTGATTTGGTGGCAGATTTGGCATTCCTTTTATACTTGGTAAGGTGTGAAAGTGGAATCTGTATCCTTGAGAGACGATGTTTAGGACCCATTTGTCTTTTGTGATGATGTGCCAGTTGTCTGCAAAAAATGCTAATTTTCCTCCCAAGGGAGCTGCCAGGAGAGATTTGCTTGGTAGTTTGAGGATTGAGTCATTGTGTTTGTCTTCTGCTAGCTTGGGGCCTGTCTTCTCCTCCTATCTGGGTAGCAGTACCCCATTGGCGAGGTTTGTAAGGGCCTTGTGACTGACCTCTGCCCCTTGGGTGTGTGTATTTGCCCCTCTGCGATCTGTCAGAAGCTGGAAAGGACCAGTTTTTTGTTGGCCAATTTCTGCTGAAACAAGGGGGTTGTACCTGCAAAAAATCCTTGACCGCCTGCACAGACTTTGCCTTATCCTACATTTTCTTTAAAACCTCTTCTGCTTTGACACCAAATAATACATCCTGCTGTAAAGGTGCATCCAATAACTTTGCTTTAACATGATCAGGAAGGGTTTGTTCTTTTAACCAAGCATGTCTACGTATGACAGAGCCAGTAACAGCTGCTCTACAGGAAGCTTCCAACAAATCAAATCCGCATTGTAAAGTATGTTTGCCCACCTGTTCAGCTGCATGCAACAGATCCTGCATTTCCTTGAATTCAGACTGTTCAGTATGTGTGCTCATTTTTTGTTTTAATTGAGACATTAGGAATTGCTGATATTTCAGCATGTGAAACTGACAATTTAATGCTCTCATAGCCAGAGTTGCGGAGGTGTATAATTTTCTTTCCTCATTTATCTAGGGCTCTGGAATCCCTTTCAGGGGGCACAGGATTTTTAGCCATAGAAGCATTAGCTCCCTTAGGACCATGGGAAATTGTTTCTGGGTCAGCCACAGGGCTTTTATAAAGGAATTTGTGTGAGTCAGGTACTCTGTAGTATCTGTCTGGTTTGGCTGGAGCAGGAGGTAGAGAGTCCAGATTTAAACTAGAATCCAAGTAAACATCATCCACAATATCTAAAACTGGAGGGATAGCAAGAGGTCTGTGCTGGGGTAGTAGAAGGAACTCTCGGAGCCTTTTCTTAGAATCAGAGTAGTCCTGGCCTTCCCAGTGGAAATGTTCCCTCATGGTATGTAAAGTTTCCCCAAAGGAGTAGTCTTCAGGGGGAGATGCTGAAGGAATAGAGTCTTCAGCATCAGAGTCTTCATAAGGTGGAAAAGTGTAATCCTGTTCCTCAGAAGAATCTGAGGAAATTGAAACCTGGTCAGAGGAAGCATAATCCTCCTCTTGTCTTGGTCTTTTATCAGGAGGGGGATGGGAACCCCTGATTAGGGCAATCAAATCTTCAGCCATCTTAAGCATCTGTTTCTTGGGCATGGGGCCTTGAACTGTAGACTGATGTACAGTCTTCTTAGATTTTAAAGGAGTTTTAAGCTTAGCATAAGATTTAATGGTGAGTGTAGTCGGTCTGAAGACACCTTCTGCAACCGAAGGAGTTTCCACTGCACCGGGGTCTACTTCTGCTCCGGTGTCGGAAGATGTATGCGACAGCCTAGTAGACTCCTCTTGAGAATCCGCAGCTGTCTGGGGTTCCAGTTCTGCAGTCGTCCGGGGCTGCGTAGGCGCCTCACTGAAAACTGGAGAACCGGCGACAGGCCCAGCAGAGGCCTCGGAGTCTGGCTTGTTCCTAGGCTGCCTGTCCTTATCCTTGTGTTTTTTATGTATGCTGGTCGTCGGCTGCTCCGACAGCATGATATAATTACATTTCCTACCAAAGTAATGTCGTGCGAAGTCAAAACGGTGTTTGATAGTTCGTTTATTAAACTTAGCACAAAACCGACAACCTGTGACGTTGTGGTCTGGGCCTAGGCAAGGAATACAATAGGAATGGAAGTCCTTATGAGGTATTTGCTTCCCACAAGAAATGCAATTAACTTTTTCTGACATCGGACTGAGGCAAGAAAAGGTTTCCCAATGGGGTACTTAGCTTTATTGAAGACTTCGGACTGAAATTCGAATCGAAAATCTCAGGTGTCGGCCGACCGGCACTTGCGAACTGCTTTTGCTTCGGGCACCATGCGGCAAGAAAGACTGAAGAAAATGGCGTCAGATGCCTCTTTTATACCCCTGGCGCACTGACGTCAGGGAAGCAGCGACAGCAACCGACGCAGGACCAAGACTTTGGAATTCAGGCCGTCTGCGGGACAGCCTGATGGCAGGATAACCCAAGTGTGATGACTGAAGCAGGGTAACACGATGAACATCAGGGCTGGCAAACTCAGCACGTAAAAAATCTACTGCCAATCATTAGCGGACCGGAGTTCCGCTGTGGCAACCCCTAACCGGGAAAAGCCGAAAGATACAAACAAGAGACTGTCCCTTGTTCTGGAGGAGGGGTTCCACTTTTCTTTTTGGAAACATTCTATCATTGCTTTTCAAACATCTGCTTACCAGCAGCTTGCTTATTTTGCTTAAAAAAATGTGCAGGGGCAACATTAAATCCCTTGGCAACCTTGGAGAAGGAAGCCTGAAAAATTTGAGATTTGTTGAGTCAGCTTACCTCTTTCATGTAACACTTGGACATATGCAGCAGACAGACAAGAAACTAATTCTATATCCAAGAGGATAATTCAAAATTTCAGTTTTGATACTTTTTGGAAAGTCTTCTGAAAGCAGCAAAACAAACCTCCTCACAGGTCCAACAGCAAGAGCTCTGAAATGGCATCAGCAGAAACATAAGCACATTTCAAACCATGAGCAGCCATTTGAGAGACAAAGACAATCAAGTTACAAACAGCAGTTCTTCACAAAGAAAAATAGATGCCATAACCCTCATATTCTCAAAAGAGGCAAGTATACACTTTGACAACTGAACTTGACAGTTTTCCAAAAAAAAAGTGTTGCAGAAAAATAAGATTTTTCTCAAATCTATCATAAGCTTTCCTGTCCTTGTCAGAGGGACAGAGGTTGCTATTAACCAGATGTTTAGCAGCTGTGTTCACTAAAATAGCTACTGGGTCTGATCTGGGACAAGTGCATAAAAAACTTACAAGACTCTTTATAGACTTACAGGTAAATACTAGGCTATCAGTCTGCACACTATTACAAGCCTAACCAATAACCAGAGGTTAGAATCAAATCCTATACCTAGTATATATGAGGTAAAGATCATAACCATTATGCTAACCAATTGACCAAAAGCAGAGTTATTTTTCCATTAAGGTACATATAGGCCTTCTATAATAGCATTACTATTGTTGGGTCTCTGCTAGTTCATAGGTTTACAGGTAAATACTAGGCTAGCAGTCTACAGACTATTACAAGACTTGCCAATATCCAGAGGTCAGACTCAAACCCTGTACCTTGCATTTGTGAGGTTAAAACTTTAACTCTTATGTCAGCCTTGCACCATAATCAACCACCCAGTCACATTTTCTACATGGGGTCATGGTGTTGTGTGAACTGTTGCCATCACTCTCTCAACGCCAACTCCCCTGATCTACATGGGGTCATGGTGTTGTGTGAACTGTTGCCATCACTCTCTCAACGCCAACTCCCCTGACTTCTTTCACATGCATGCCTGAATATTGTAGGTCTTCTCTCACACAATCCATCCACATCTTTGATGAAAGCCTTTCTTTCCCCTTGCCTTCTTCCCATCTGTCCCAAATCATCTTCACCAGACTGTCTTCTGCTTTTCTGCACATATGTCAAACCATCATAATCTGTTCTATGACTTTCTCTACAACTGCAACTATTATGGCTTCTGCTCTTATGTCTTCAGGTCTTTGTCTGCCCCACAGTTGCACCCTATCACTCTTCTCAGGCATTTCACCTATATTAACATCTTGCTTCCTCAAATGGTCTGCTTTCAGTGTCCAAGTTTCCATACCATACAGTACTACTGGTTCCTCCTCTATTTTGTGCGCCTCATTTTTCAGCTTAGACATTCATATGTCATACACTACACCTGACACTGTGCCAGCTGGCTGTAGCCCCCTCTGATTCTAGCTTTGACCTCCTCATTTACACTTCCCATTTCCTCAACCACCCCTCCAAGATACCTGAAGCTGTTAACATATTACACTATTTTCCTTTCTATCTCAATTCTCAGCTTTTTCTGAACTCCATTTGATGCCTTTACAACTGTTACCTATACTCAATTTCATCCCATTCATCTTGCATTCCATTCCCATAGCCTTTACTGAGTGAAAAATTAAATGACATCTTCTTGTTGGTTTCTTGCTGTTACTTGCATTTACATGCATGCATACCGAAGTATATTTAACTACTTATTGAGATCAACTGGTCTTATTTATTTATTATTTAAACTTGTTTATTGGGAAAATTCCGGACTGGACGCAAGTCCTTTTTAAGAGGATGCCCGGGGGAGAAAAGCTCCACATCATGTACATGATAAATAGGGATACAAAGCTGCAGCAACAGTAAACAACATTACAAGCTGTTGGCTTTAATACAATAACAAGATATACAGTACATGTTGCACATTAAGATAGTTTCTTTTTTATAATATTAGTAACAATAAATACACAGACACTGCTTCAGTTAATACGCATTTTTCTACTACATTTTCCTTTTGGTTCTACAAGCATGCAACACAGATGCTGTCAGCTCTCTCTAACAAATTCCCAAAGCTTCTTTATATACACTCATATTTATAACAAAAGTTCTGATATTTTCTCAAAGTCTGATGTATACCAGCTTTTTCTTTGTATAACAATTTTCCTTTGTTCCCTTGTCCTTGGTTCATTGTAGCTGGATGATCCATGAAAACTCAGTCTTGCATTATCTGAAACGTGGTGTTCCAGCAATATCTGAAACTTGATGTTACATCTATTTACTTTGTTGATGTCCTTCCAGCTGCCATCTGCACAGTTATTTTTAAAGACTTTGTTTCTCAACAACATACTCCTTTACATGGATGCCAAAATCTAATTAAGCTATGCCAGCACACTTACTACTTTTTATTTTTCAGCATTTTATACTATTTATATTGGTAGCGTTGTCGCCTCACAGTAAGATGTTGTCCTGTTCGATTCTCAGCTAGAGCGTCTTCTGTGTGGAGACATGCATGAATGGGCATACCTTTGTTGAAGGTTGTGCCTCAGGGCTGGCAACTCGGCACATAAAAATCTACTGCCAATCATTAGTGGACCGGAGTTCCGCTGTGGCGACCTCTAACCGGGAAAAGCCAAAAGACACACACACACACACACACACACACACACACACACACACACACACACACACACACACTATTCATATCATTCTTGCAGCTTTTTATTCAAACTAAGCATGCTGGACATGCTCCACTTAAAGAAATCCCAATCCCTCAGAGCTACATGCTCTAGAGACCTAAACCTTGTCACCACAATAAACAGAACATGCTGGAGGGATAGATTCTTGCCCAGAGACTTCCCATACTCTGGAACAGACCACCTTATCTATGTCAAACAGAGCTCCTCATTAGCACTCTTCAAGAAAAATCTTGATGATTGGATGGGAAATAGGAAATTCACCCCAGCAATCACTTCTGTGGCTCTGCTCGACAGGGGCACAGGAAAATAATTTTCTTGGGTGGTGAAAGCCAGGGTACCTTTTTGGCTAGGCTTATACAGGCCCTAGGGCTAATAGCCTAGTACCTACCTATGAACCTAATAATCATGCTAGCAACAGTGACTATTATTCTTTTAGGTCTCCCTTATTTTATTTTGTTTTGGAGGAAAGGACTAAACTTTAGTTAAAGAAAAGACTGCATTTGTTTCATTAGCATTATTATTTACAGCATTAATCACTTTGCTAATATTTACAATCATAACTTGAGTTATTGCAACTCTTTGTAACTTGCAGCATATAAAACAATTTTAAGCTGTCATTATTATTATGACCCCCTAAAACTATTCACACAGGATGTATTAACCAGTTTAGCAATTTGGTCCCAGATGATGACCATTCTCTGAATGTTTCCCACCAATTATGGGCAGTGTCAGCTTCTGTTTTTCTTTTTTTACTATTAACACTGGGTTATTTGAAACCACACATACAAACTGTGGTGCCACTTTAACAAACATTTTGAAATTTGAAGGCACTATTGTCCATTTACACAACATTTTGTTCAATTTACAAATTTAGATACATTAGTACTAAATTGTAATCTGTCTATTAAAGATACTTGTAATGACTTGCTTCCCTTGTGGTTGTAGATGTACAATCTGTGATCTCGTTCCACTCGTTTTCATATCAAGCTCTTTTAAATCTGCATTTGGTATTTTTAAAACTTGGAAATATAATACTGAAGTACAACATTGTTTTTTTGTATTGTTGTCCTATACCATTTGATCTGTATGAAGTACTGGTCTGTTACTCAAAATGGTAAGTATTTTAACCCAGGGTTCTTTTTTTTTGTATTGCTGTGTTGTTTATATAAAACAGACAGAGTATTGGTAGAAATCATACCCTTTTTTTCCCTGTTGAGTTTATTCTTATTTTTGTGTTATTGTCTGCACACTGACATTTTTGCATGTCTTTCCTTGTCGGAACTGTTACATTTTTGAGGCAATGTACAGCATCTAATAGAGATAGAGCTGTTTATTGAAATGTTTATGTCAGTCTTTGATTTTTCCTCTACATTTATGTATGCCTGGCCTTGTTTAGCTAACCATGCTGTTATAAGCGAAAATATAGCAGATACTTCCTAAAACAGAAATTTATTAAACGTTGAAAATGGTAAAGCGCTTTTCATCTACTCAATAGCAGAATTCATCAGACCACCATTTAATACAGAGAATCCTTTAAATACTAGTATACATCAACAGTTACCACCCCTAATCACAACTTCAAAAGGAAGTGATGTAAGCATACTGTTAGTACAGAATTTTCTGTACTAACTGTATGCTTACATCATTTCCTTTTGAAGTTGTATTAAATGGTGGTCTGATGAAGTCTGCTGTTGAGAAGATGAAAAGCTCTTTACCATTTTCAACATTTAATAAATTTCTGTTTTAGGAGGTATCTGCTATCTTTTCGCTCATTTGCTTTTTCAGAGTTTGTTTTTGCAAAGTTTCTAACCATGCTGTTATGTTTGTGTTAAATGTTATCCTCCCAAACGTACATGCTGTATATATTTTACAACAGAAATTGTCTTGTGTTCTGTTTTGTGTCATGAAATATTGTAATTCCCTCTGTTTTGATGTTCAGAATGATGCAAATGAAATGCAGGTGTCTGTGTTGAATGCTGCGTGCCTTGTCTCGCAGCTGCATTTTTATCTATAGTCCTTGAAGCATGTTCCAGACACTGAACATTCAGCTTCTCAAGCTGTACCAGAATATATGTATGCTAGCAAACAGAAATACATGTACTTAACTAACTATATAATTTCTACATATATTATAGCAACAGATGTGTATATGCATCTAACTAGCAAAGAGATGTGCACATGCATTAATACATTTTTAAACATATCTATCACTGTACACATTCCCTCTGTTTTATGTTAAATCCAAAACTGTCTATATTAGTTATACTGCTATGAACTAGAAACACACTGGGAAACAAAACCTTTAGTTTTCTTTTGATACAGCAAGTTAACACAGTTTCACATTGTCAACACAATGATGACAACTATTACTATTAGAACTGGATGAATCTAAATATGACTCTACACAATGATGTTCTATACAGTAATTTATTGACGATGCTTGAGGATTTTATTGCAAAGGCATTGCAGTCTTGTTTTTTCTGAAAAAAAAACACGTCACAAATGTCAAGCTTTGACTTCTTACTCTATTTACATAGATAAACCACTTACTATATACTGTACAGAATACACCTGTTTATACAGATTGTTTTTGCATTTGTATATACATGGATGTAATGTACACTCAGTCAAGTTTCCAAATCTAGCATTAAACTGAAGCCTGATAACTACATTACTTGAAACATTAAAATGTATTTTTGGGATTAACACTTTGTACTTTTATTCGAGTCCCTTTTGCAGTACTGTCTACACAGTTAAGTGTAAAGCTGAAAGTATGCCCTTCCCCCTGTAGTATACATTTTATTGCAGTATTGTTTGTTTGCTTTATGCTGTGAGAATTAAATGTATGCTTGCCTTTTGGCTGTAACCTAGACTGTAACACTTTGGTCTTAACACTGTTATTGGACAAGACCAGCTTATTAAAATGTATATTAATTTCAGCTTATTAATGATGCTATAATATGATTGTTAAAAAGCAAATATGATTTGTATGCAGGGCTGCGAAAAATACAGCTTCATAAGCTACAGTATTACTGTTCATTTTAAACTGCATTCTTTTAGTATGTAATAAGAGAGAATAGTATGTATTGCATGAAGTGAGGCATGTAGCTATACAAAAAGGAATTTGTTAGCCTGACTCCTCCAGGCTAGGAGTGCACTGTTGCTAGGGTAGGTTTTGAAACATCCAAGGTCAGAAACAAGACAGCTTGGAAGCAGGTGAATCATGTCTAGAAAGGTGTTCAAGGGAAGTCTGAGGCGAAAAATCATGAGGGATGAGGACATTTGCAAAGTTTTCTATAGGACACAGTCATTGTAACATAATGAAAGTGCATGACTAGGTTTGATAAGAAAAATGTATAAAAAATGTGGTTTGTCTTTGGTCAGAGAGACTATTTTGACATCTGCTATGAAGACAGTCTCCCAGCGCTGTAAAAATAAAATCTGTTTGCACATCCTGAAGTGTTGTTCCTGACTAAAAAGACATACAAGGTAAATTCTTAATGTTATTTATTTATGACCAACAATTTGGTGCAGTTCTCTGGATCTGAACTTTGGTATTGCTGCAGGGCAGTTCTGGAATAGGGTCCATCACATATTTTCTGTGAATTCCACACTGCTTTGTATGGAACACTCAGACTCAGATGTGCAGCTATTCAGGGTGTGCAAACATACTAGCCTTGGCAGGGAAATTGTTTTGTAAGGGGAAAAGGGTTGGTGTATTTTTTTTGACCATTTTAGCAAATGTAAGTGCATAACTGTGTTTGTAGTAGAAGTGCACGACTGTGTTTTTGTTTGACTGAGTGGTTATAAGATACACAAGTAATAGTGGGAGGACCCCACAGTAAATGAGTATAGTAAATGTATGTGCACATACAGTAAAAGACAAATTAACACAAGGAGGCACCTTGTGTCGAGGGCGGTACCCTCAGGATTGAAAGGTAAGAAGTATGAGAGATGTTTTTATTCTGTCAATGTATGAATGTATGAGAGAAAGAAAAGAAAAAGATAAAAGATAAAAGCTAAAAATAAAGTTAAAACAAGTTCATGAGCCCACTGCATGATTGGGACATAGACTATATACTGTTAAAACAAATTCATGAGCCTATCGCATGATAGGATGTAGAGGTATGCGTTGTTAAAATAAATTCATGAGCCCAAATGCATGCTGGGACTTAACAGTGCGATTGTGTGAAAGTACCCAGAGAGGAAAGAATGGTCAGTTCTGGACACAGTACCTATCCGCCCCATTACCCCAACTGCAATGCTGGAGCTCTAACTTTTAAGCTCGCGCAGGGATAAAAGCAAGGGGGTGCTGTGGGAAAAGGCTGATCGAAACTTCTCCTCTGTTGCTGCACGCCGACAGACGTCATACTTTTCCCTCCCTGTATGGTGTGTGGATTACTACAGTTATTATTTTCGGTCTTCGGAATTGCCAGAATCCAGGAGTTGTAAGTTAAGCCTAACATTTTTATTATTACTGATTTATAAAATAAGAAAAATGGGAGCAAAGATAAGAAAGCAAGATCAAATCCCTGAAAAGAGAACACCTGCATATTTTATGTATTTTAACTATGGGGAAGGAAAGTTGTAAAAATATTTGCATTACTGGTTTCAACTTGCTAAGAATTGTGCTGGTGGGGTATTTCCACTAAATGGAACTTATGATAAGACTAAATTGCTGACACTGAAAGGCGATTTAGAAGAAAAAACAAAGTAAGTGGGGAACAAATGACAGCATTTTATTCTTGGTACAGTAAAGCACTTAAAAGGGAAAAGGACTCAGCATTAAGAGGGTTGCGAGATGTTAATAACAAATTGTTGCAAGTAAAAGAGGTTAAAAAGGCAGTACAGATCAGTAAAGAGGGATCCCTTTATCCTGTCTTAGCAGGTTTGGAACAAACTGAAAATGGCCAAAAAGCAGAAACGTCTAAAGAGGGTAATAATCCTCCCGTAGCTACTGCACCCCACCCCCATATGTACCAGTATGGGTGGCTCCTGTACAAAATTCTGCTGTTTCTCAGACGTCTGCATTTTTTGAGCACAAGCTCAGCATGGTACTGTTACATCGCAACTTAGTTCTGCTGTTAGCTCTCATCTTTAAAACAGCATCTGCAGTTAAGTTTTTTTCCTTCCTTCTTCCCATCATTCTCAACAAGCTTCTGCCTTTCCAGTAGGAGCACTAGTGTTTGATTCATCACAAGCGCTCACATGATACCGTAGGACAAGAGTCTATTGCCTCTGCAGAAGGCTTTTTTTTGGCACCTTTAAAAAAAAAAAAAAAAAAAAAAAAAAAAAAAAAAAAAATGGGGGGGGGGGAATGCGGACTTGCATACTATGTCTAAATGTTTTCTAACTAAAAGAAGATACAAAAAAAAAAGGTTTGAGGAGGAATAGAGAAAAAAAACTATTACAACCCTACTTTGACAGATTTACACCAGATGCTTCGGAAAGTTCTCCAATAAAATAAGAACACAGTTACTTGAAAAGGCTAAAATAAATTTTATTCCCACAGGAAATGCACTAATAAATAAAAGGTTAGCACTGGTAAATTACACAAGTGTGCCAGGCATGCAGGCAAAATAAAGAGAAAGCCCCTACAGATTATTTGAGTCATCTTAAAGCAGTGTTTGCTAAACATTTAGAAATGCCAGATCCAAATGAACAAGCTAAACCAGCTATTGCAACTGCCTTCGTGCAGGGTTTGCAAACCCTGTACAAAAATCAAATGAAACAAGTGCTTATAGACTGGCAGAAAAAGACAAAGTCCATACTAAGTGCTGCAAATCACCATACTGACTATGGCAGGGTAAGAAAACAAAAATCTTAATCCCTTTGCTGCCACTAAAAGACCCTATTGTCCTTATGTTAAAGTAAAAATAAATGCAAAGCCAATTCTATTCTTGGTAAAACTGGCAACACTAGGTCTGTATTCAAAGTTACTTCAGACAGTTAAATACCAGTATAAACACAAAGTAAAGGCAGTTGGTGTAACAAATGCTACTTCTATGTATCCTGATTCAGAACCCATCCCTATTTCTTTAGGTCAGAGTGAAAAGCATTCTTTTGAGTACTACTCCACCAGTAAACCTACTAAGAAGAAAAGAAGTTATGTCTTGCCATAACGTTCCATCTGAGTTGTTGATCTTCTTCCAGGTCATCACTGATGGGTTCTGTTTCGAGGCCTCAGAACACAGTCGGCCTTATACCAAGCTTGCGTGCACCAAAAGCTCTCAAGCTATGATGCTACCCACAATGCCCTTTACTCAGTTACCTCAGATCGAGTTTGCATGCAACATACAGAAGAAGAAACAAGTCAAAGGCCATCTCTGCGCAGAAACCCTAATACACCACAAAGACCCAGAAGATCCGCCAGGAATACTTGGAGGAGGTCGGTGGGAGGGTGTGATGACTGGAAGATAAACAACTCAGATGGAACGTTATGGTAAGACATAACTTCTTTATCTGAAAGTTGTTAATCTTCTTCCTATTCATCACTGATGGGACAGAGTCCCCAGATACTTGGAGAACCTGGGTGGCCCTTATGGAAGAACATTCCTGAGAACCAATGAACCAAAGGCCGTTCCTTCCCCTGGAGATCAGATCCAATTTGTAATGTTTGATAAAGGTGTGGGGCTTAGCCCAAATAGCAGCTGCACAAATGTCATCCATGGAGGCCCTAGAGTGAAAGGCAACCGATGCTGCAACAGCCCTAGTTGAGTGAGCATTAATTTCGCCAGGCTTAGATCACTCCGTAAGTGAATATGTGAAGGCAATGCAATCCCCGAGCCATTTAGACAAAGTAACTTTCGATACTGCGCCTTCCATTCTAGGGCCCGTAAAAGAGATGAAAAGCTGGTCCGACTTGCGAAAGAATTTAGTTCTGTCCAGATAGAAACGTAATGGTCTATGAACATCCAAGGAATGTAGGCAGTATTCTCCCTTATTAGAGTAATTTGGCAAAAACACAGGGAGCTCAATGGACTGGTTAATCAAAAAGTCAGAAACCAGTTTGGGGAGAAAGGATGGGTTAGTATGAAGCGATACTCTGTCCTTATGAAAGATCAGATAAGAGCTCGATACATAATGCTTGTAATTCAGAAATAGTCTTGCTGAGGTTATAGCCACCAGAAATAAGGATTTCCATGACAGGAATTTTAGATCACATGTCGCAGCCAGCTCAAAAGGTGGCAAAGAAAGACTGTAGAACCCAGGACAGATTCCATGCCTCCACCGGCTGCCTGATGGGAGGCCTGCTGTGGAAAATACCCTTGAGGAAAGTCTTGCAAAGGTGAGAGGAATAAGCGGGACTCCATCTGACTCATTAAGGAAGTTGGAAACGGCTGCTAGATGGACTCGAATGGTGGAAGCTGAAGACCCATTGTCGAACAGTTAAGCCAGATAATGAAAAATAGTGGCTACGGGGGCTGAGAACGGGTCTAGCTTCTGATTATGTGACCAAATAGAGAAAGTATTCCTGGTGGATGGTTTACGAGAGGCAAAGATAATATCACGTACGGGTGAAAAGAGGGTTTCCTGCCTGGCAACTAACGGAAGTGGAAAAACCAAGCCGTCAGCTTGAGAGTGGACAGATGCGGGGGAGTCAGCCCTTATGGGTGAGATATGAGGTCCTGACGGGTGTCTAGGATCCAAGGAGGTTGTAACAGATTAGGTCGAAGGAAGGGAAACCACACAACGAGGCCAGTAATGGGGCAATGAGGATCACTTTGCTTCTCAACTGAATAGCTTTCCTTAGAGCAAGGGGGATCAGAGGAATCGGAGGACAACCATAAAGGAGACCAGTGGGCCAATCGTGAATCAAAGCGTCTCTCGGTGACTCCCCGAGAGGGGAAACTAGGGCAAAGTAGCTGCTGCATTTTGTGCTTGAGGGGAAGGTGAAAAGGTCGCAGCATGGCTGGTCCCAATGGCTGAAATTTCCGCCGCCACACTCTGGTTGAGAGACCACTCGTGAGGATGGAGAATGCATCTGCTCAACCTGTCCGCAATCACGTTGGAGCTCCTCGGGATATGCGTTGCAATAAGAAAGCAGTTGGAAGCTATCACCCACTGCCAGATTCTCATGGCTTCGCGACACAGGGGGTAGGATTTGGTCCCTCCCTGTTTATGTACTAGACCACGGACATGCTGTCCGACTGGACAGCAATCATTCCGGATGGAAGGAGCAGATGAAAAGCTGGCAATGCCAACAGCACCGCTCTTAACTCCAGGACATTGATATGCAAGTTGACCTCTACATCAGACCACGTGCCTTGGACTGACTTTCCCTGGAAGTGGCCCCCCCTCACCCCATCAGGAAAGCATCCGTTGTCACCATGGCGCTGGGCTGGGGAGACTGGAAGGGGCAACAGCACAGATTTTCATCTGTACTCATCCACCAGAGGAGATCTTGTTTGCAAGTGTTGGTAATGAGAACCAGTGAGCTCAGGGGGTGAAGATTGGGTCTCCACTAAGCCTGAAGGAGCCATTGTAGCAATCTCATGTGTAATCTGGCTAAGAGAACAATAGGGATGGCTGCAGCCATAGACCCCAAGGCTTTGAGAACTTCCCTTGCAGACACCTTTCTTCGACAGAGTATCACTTGAACTTGTGCCCTTAGTCTCTGAAGCCTGTGAAGAGGAAGTGAGATCAGGCTTGACTGGGTGTTTAATATTGCCCCTATGGATTCCAGTTGTTGTGAGGGTTGAAGGTTGGATTTCTCCCAATGTATGGTGATGCCCAGGGACTCCGCTAGAACCAGGGTATAGCGAAGGGCCCTGACCAGAAGACGCTTGGTGGGGGTAGAGAAGAGCCAATCGTCTAGGTACGAAAACACCTGGAATCCCTGAAGTCTCAGATGAGCTGTTACTACTGTAAGGTATTTCATGAACACTCTGGGGGCCGGCTCTGAATTGGTAGTGACTGGCTCCCAACCGGAAACAAAGGAGGCTCATGGAGCGTTTGTCCATCTTGATATGGTAATACACATCCCGGAGATCTAATGAGCACATCCACACACCCTCCCGCAAAAAGAGAAGGATGGCTTGAATCGTGACCATGTGGAATTTGGTCTGAACTACCGATTTGTTTAGTTGGCCGAGATCCAGAATGGGCCTCCAGTCCCGTTTTCTTTGGCACCAAAAAGAATCTAGAGTAGAACCCTGATCCACACTGATCTGGGGGGGACCTGTTGGATGGCTCGTTTTTGACATGGCTTTCGTATTTCAGATGCTGCCTCCTCCCTTTGACTGGGTGGATATCGGGAAGGGATTTCGGAGATACTAGATAAGATATTAGGGGAATATGGTAGCCTCTGGTAATGATTCTCTGCACCCACTGATAGTTTGTAATGAAGAGCCAGGCAGCTTGGTGCAGAGAAAAACGCGCCCAGCCTGCTTCCAGAGGAAAGCAATCGGGCAGCGCCTCAGGAGCCAGGTGGATGTCAAAAACAGCTCCAAATTTGTTGGAACCGGCATCGGAGCGAAAATGGGTGATGTCAGTGCAGAGACAGACAAACTGATCGGAACCGAGGTAGTAGATGGTGCAGTAGTAGTCAGTGCCGGGGTAGGCGCCGACAAGGAGACCTTGGTAGGCTTCACTGAAGCCAAGCTCGGAACCGATGTAGTCGGAACCGAGGAGGCAGTACGGTGCTCTGAGGAAGATTTTTTGGCCTTGTGCTTATGGCTTTTACCTCTGTTACCGGCCGGTGAAGAGGGGTCTGAGCGAGGACGTTTCTTGTCCACAAGAGGGGGTGAGACCTCAGTCGCAGAAATAGCCTCCAAAAAAGGTGAAGCAAGCAGGCTCTTCAAAAATCAATTTATTCCATTCATTCAGCGTCCGCTGACTGAAGCTAGCACAAATATCACACGGGGGTTTCGCCTACAAATGCGGAACCCCCAAACAGTACACACACTCTTTATGGAGGTCGCTATTCGGAAGTTTACCACTGCAAGAAGAGCAGTGTTTAAACCCCATAGTTCTCTTCTTCTCAGACATAACAGAACATACTCTCACAGAAAAAGGAAAGAGTGAGGAAAGTGGAGGAAACTAAGAAGTAAAGAGAGAGGAAATACCAACAATGGTAATAAGATACCACAAGGGTAGAAAGTTCAAAAATACCAACAATGGTAAGAAAGAGATACCTGTGGGTAGAGATAAGAATATAGCGATATCAAAGAACACACTATAAACGGGGAAAAAAATTTACAAAAACTTGTAAATGTACAAGATAAATCACCCTTAGCTGGAGAGCTCAGTGAAACGCTGCTATACGGCTGTGCAGCAAACGAGATCTGGGGTAACTGAGTAAAGGGCATTGTGGGTAGCAGCTTAGCTTGAGAGTTTTTGGTGCAAGCAAGCTTGGTATGAGGCCGACTCGGTTCTGAGGGCTCGGAACTGAACCCATTAGTGATGAACAGGAAGAAGATTAACAACTTCAGATGATTTGTTATGTAAGCTGGGTTGTACTATTTACTGTACCCCAGAAGGGGTGTATCTAATTGTTCCAACAGAATCAGAGGGGGAAGTATTGGCAGTTTTAGCAGAAGCTGAGGAACAGCCTGCTGGAAGCATACAGGAAGATGAAGAGTTACTACAGCAGGTACCTGCCAACTTGTGGGCTAAGCACGCAAATGAAGTAGGTATACTGAAATCACAAAACCAGTAAAAATAAAATGAAATCAATCAAAACCTCTCTCCAGAGTTCCACAATATCCACTAAAGCCAGAAGCAGAGCAGGGAATCAAACCTATAATTGAGTCTCTAATACATCAAGGAATAATAATACTAACTAAAAACCCTTGTAATACTCCTATTTTCCAGTGAAAAACCCAGGAAAGAGTACTTCGTACAAGACTTAAGGACTGTAAAGTAATGCAGTACTGCCTACTTTTCCTGTTGTTCCAAATCCAGCAACAATACTGAGTTCCATACCACCTACAGCTAATTACTTTTCTGTGATAGATTTATGTTCAGCATTCTTTTCTATACCAATTCACTCTGACAGTCAGTTTCTGTTTGCTTTTACTTATCAGGCACAGCAATATACCTGAACAGTGTTGCCACAAGGATATACTGAATCTTCATTCTTCTTCTTTCGGCTTCTCCCGGTTAGGGGTCGCCACAGTAGATCACCTGTCCGCTCATGATTGGCAGTGGAGTTTTACAGTGTCGAGTTGCCAGCCCGGCACCCAACCTTCCACAGAAGGCACACACACACACACACACACACCTAGGGCCAATTTAGTGTCTCCAATCCACCTACTGCATGTCTTTGGGATGTGGGAGGAAACCGGAGCACCCAGAGGAAACCCACGCGACCACAGGGAGGACATGCAGACTCCGCACAGAAGGCACCCCAGCCAAGGATCGAACCGGAGAACCTCTTGCTGTGAGGCGACAATGCTAACCACTGCACCACCATGGCCGCCCATACTGAATCTTCATTATTTTCTCAAATTCTACAAAAGATTTGGAGAATGTGACATTTCCGGGTGGGTCTATCTTGGCACCAAATTCCTTTCAGCAATGTTAACAGAATACCTTGCATCTTCTGACTTTTTTTTTTTAAGGATAAAGGGAGAGACAGTGTCAATAAAGGGAGAGACAGTGTCAACAAAAAAAAAAATACAGCAATGGTTACCTCAGGTATGTTATCTTGGTCATTTAATATCTCAGAGTAGGATTGTACAGTAACTATCCATCACTCTATCATCTTTATTACTTAAAATAAAACTCATCCCTTCTTGACTGCATGTCTAACTAAATATGACAGCAACAAACAAATTAAGGAGGCTCCGAACCACAGCAAATCCAAGCATTAAAGTATTTATTCAGTAAAAGGTGAGCGCTTTCGCAGCCAAAAGGCCACTTCATCAGACAATGCATATAACTCAGACTATTTAAATACAAACTAGCCAATCAGCATGCTTCTCCTCTTAATGGAAATTAACATTTAAAAACACATTTCATAAAAAAGACATTTCATAAAATACATTTCCTAAACCATTCAATAAAATATTCAGTAAGATATACAGATTTTATTTATTTATTTCCTGAGCAGTCTATTTATCAAAGTAGGTTTAATAGAAATGTTTTCATTCAAACCACTTGCCATATTAGCCTTTAACCTAATAATCCAATCCAGTTCTTTTGCCTCCACCCCGTTTCTAACAGCACCCCTTCTATTTCCTATTGATATTTTTTCTATGACCATAAATCTGTGTGTGTCATCCGTCTCCATGGTATGTTTAGCTAGAGCATTTGTATCTGCTCTTCTATGAATGTCATGCATATGTTCTCTAATTCTGTCTCTATCTGTGAGTATGACTCTCTAGCATTAAAAAAACAGAACTATTTAAACTTGAAAATGATGCTCGTAAACTAGTTCATTTACGTACTCAAAGATTTCACTTTGAAGCATGCCTTAAAATGAACATTATACCACGTGGACTTACGGTGTTAAATATGCCCACGTATGGAGATGCATATCAAGATATATGACTTTAAGACAGTTGAATTTTAGTGTTTCTTGATGGAAATAATCCTTGAGAATAACATCTTTTTGTTTGAACAACTCTATAGACAGTTGGATGGCATGGATATGGGCACACCATGTGCCAATAGCTACGCCAACCTTGTTAAGGCTATATGGGAAAGATATAATATATTGCAGTCCCAACTACAAACTCAAGTGTTATTTTATCGAAGGATTGTGGATGACCTTTTCCTTCTATGGGAAGGGGGAGAGAATATGTTACAGTCTTTCATACAACAAATAAATGATGGTATGGAATATTTAAAATTCACAGCTAAATTCTCAGTTAAAGGATATAAATTACCTTGACATTAGAATATTAAGAGATGAAAAAGGGTTGTACTCAACTGAAATATATCGGAAAGAATGTTATGTTAATGCTTACTTGCATAAAAATAGCATGTCTCCTCGGATACTTCAGTATGTATGAAATTGTAGTGTATAATTAAAATATAATGCAAGTAAACATGCCAGCAGTAAGGCTGCACGTTTACCTCCACCTTGGGGACCTTTTGTTAACATACAGCTGGACTTCATCCAGATACCAAAGACTAATCATTTACAATTTATTTTGGTGGTAGTACATATGTTCTCAGCATGGGTGGAAGCTTACCCATATCGCAAAGCTAAAAAAAAAAAAAAAAAAAAAGTGTTATCTGATTATATACCGAGATGTGGTATACCCACCAGCATTGTTAACAGTAACCAGGGAACTCATTTTAATAATAATCTGTTTAAAGAGTTATGTAAAGCTTTTAATACTAAGTTGAGTATTCACTGTCCCAACCATCCCCAGTCATCTGGATTAGTGGAAAGGGTAAACAGGACCCTTAAAAATAAAATTTCGAAGATTTGTGCTGAAACCCACTTAATGTGGCCCGAAGCCCTTCCCTTAGCATTGAGGAGTATGAGGGCCTCACTGAAAGCCACCAGGAAATCAAGTCCATATGAGATATTACAGGGGAGACCCATGGCCCTTCCAGCTACCCCTCCAGTGGGAAATGCCGATTTAACTTTGTCAGATGATGCTATGATTTCTTATTGTAGGAGACTCCTCAAAATTTTGCAGCAATATCAAACAGTAAGGGCAGCGTTACCAAATCCTCCTGACCAACCCTGTCATCAACTCCAACCAGCTGATTGGATCTACATAAAAAATTTTCCAGAGGAAAAACTGCCTCAGTCCAAGGTGGAAGGGGCCTTTTCAGGTGCTGCTAAGGATTGCAGTTTGCTGTGCAGGACTACCAACGTGGATCCATTCATCTCATTGCAAGAAGACTTGTGTGGGAATCCCAGATGAATCATTGCAGCCAGAGGGAGATCGAGGTGTGACAGATAAAATCATCTGACCAGTGAGAAGCTCAGCTTCAGTAGCAGTCCATGATGAATCCACTGACGTACTTTTTTGCTTTGTTTCTTCTGCTGTTCCCTTCTGTAAACTGGTCGAGAAAAAACAGTTTCTTGCTGGTCCTTTGGCAATATGCCCAAAATCTAAACAAAACAAACTGCTGAATATGTCTGCATGTACCTCATTATTCTAAGGCAGGGATTCTCATGATTCCCATCCCTGCATCACAGGTGTCATTTGAAAAGGACCTTAATGACATCAGCTTAACCTGGTGTAATGTAACTGATTTTTCAAAGGTTGTGTTTCTTCAACTTGAAACCACACATCATGGAGACGCATGTTATGCCAGAAATGGGACTGTACCAGTAGGAAAAAGCAAATGTAATGACACCAGGCACAAAAGTTTCTTAAACTCCTTGCACTTAAAAAGCTATGACTGGGGGCGTGGCATGGGCATAAGTGACTGTTACTACATCTGTGGTAATCGTGCCTACCCCTGGTTGCCTAACAGACTGGTCTGGATGTTGCTTTGTATTACTCCAGCTATTCAACATTTCGGACACCCACCAGCAGGTAGACTGAGAAATAAGCGAGCAATCCACTGGACTGAGCAAGTATTTTAAATTTTTAATCCTGGGTATGGAGTACAAAAGGACAATGCTTGAAATCATCATACTTGCCCATATTCTACAGGAAGTGGCCAATGAAACTTCACATCACATCAGGATGGCAAATCAGAAAATGACTGAAATGTGAACTGTGGTGTTACAGAATCGAATGGCACTTGATATAATGCTTGCTGCAAAGTGGGGGGGGGGGTCATGTGTTCTCATAAGGAGTTGTCATTGTTCATATATTAGTGACTATCATGATAAACAGAAAAAAACTGTCAAACTTCATGGAACAAAGGTATTTTTGGTAACCTGGGAACTTGCATAATCCAGGGTATTGTCATTGTACTTTTTATTATATTTGTAATAATTTTATCATTTTCTGTTCTAAAGGCTGTGATTACAAAATCTTTAACCTCACCTGCACATGAAATGCCACTGCATGCACAAATCAACGACAGTTCTATTTTGACAGAAAAATGATGATGACTACTATGACGCTGAGGCGTATATTATCAATTTAAAAAAAAAAAATTATATGTATGGTATGACACTAATAGAGTCAGAGGGAGAAAACTGTTATGGGACAAGACCAGCTTATTAAAATGTATATTAATTTCAGTTTATTAATGATGCTATGACTGTTAAAAAGCAAATATAATTTGTATGCAGGGCTGGGAAAAATACAGCTTCATAAGTTACAGTATTACTGTTCATTTTAAACTGCATTCTTTTAGTATGTAATAAGAGAATATAGTACGTGTTGCATGAAGTGAGGCATGTAGCTATACAAAAAGGAATGTTGGCCTGACTCCTCCAGGCTAGGAGTGCATTGTTGCTAGGGTAGGTTTGAAACATCAAAGGTCATAAACAAGACCCCTTGGAAGCAGGCGAATCATATATAGAAAGGTGTTCATGTGAAGTCTGAGGCGAAAATCACGAGGGATGAGGACATTTGCAAAGTTTTCTATAGGACACAGTCATTGTAACATAATTAAAGTGCATGATTAGATTTGATAAGAAAAATGTATAAAAAAGTGGTTCGTCTCTGTTCAGAAAGACTATTTTGACATCTGTACTCATCCCTCAGACCCATTATAGAGTACAACGCCCAGTTTGGTATGTACCTCACAAGACATCTACAACAGCTGGAAAGGCTGCAGAAATACCTCCACTAAAAGAATCACAGGCCTAAAGCAGATGCGCTATACTGACCATCTAAAAAAAACTCCAGCTATACTCTGTGGCATATCGTCTACTCAGAGGCGATCTCTGCTTAACATACAAGGCCATGTCAAACCCTGAGCTGATGGACATGCTCCACTTAAAGAAATCCCAATCCCTCAGAGCCACATGCTCCAGGGATCTAAACCTTATCATCACAATGAACAAAACATGCTGGGAGGAAGAGGTTCCTGACCCAGAGACTCCCCATACTCTGGAACAGACTGCCCATACATGTCAAGCAGCAGTGCCTCCTTGGCCTTCTTCAAAAGGAACTTGACGATTGGATGGGAGATAGGAAATTCACCCCGGGGATCACGCCAGTCGCCCTGCTAGACAGGGGTCCAGGGAAGTAAATATTGTGGGAAGAAATATCCAGAGAATTGTTAAGGCTAGGCTTGTATAGACCCTAGGGCCAATAGCCTAGTACCAACCTATGAACCTATAAGACAGTCTCCCAGCACTGTAAAAATAAAATCTGTTTGCACATCCTGAAGTGTTGTTCCTGACTAAAGGCATATAAGGAAAATTCTTAGTTATTTATTTATGACTTTAACAACACATTTGCTCATTTTTTGGCCATTTTCAAAAACAGAAATTATTTTTATAAAGCTTTTGCTGTTGCCTGTACTTTCAAAGTTGTAACAGGAATTGCTTTTACCCATTTTGAAAAGACGTTTACTGTTACTACTAGCTATTCGTACTCTCCCTTTTTGTAAAGGGACCTGCATAATTTATTTTAACTGCATACCATCGTCCATGTACTGACTGTACTCTGTGTAGTATTTACTTGCAAACAGATTATTAATGACATGTATGCACAATTGTGACGTCTTATTACAATTACCAAACAGGATTTTTGTAGACTTTTGTGCTTTTTGCTTAATGCTGCACGTGAATACTAACAATAATGTTTTAGAAAAATGTAATCCATTTGGCCTGCCAACCAGTCTCATTTCTTTGACCTTATAAATTTCAGTACCAGTAGCATTTTATCTTATACAACATTTCTTGTAACTACCCATTCCAGCCTGGAAAGATTTAAACTCACATTACTTTTTTCTTTCTGCGCATTCCAGACGCTTAACTCATAACTCCTTCAGCACTTACTCGTACCTTCAGTCATTCGTTAATAAACTTGCAACTTGATATTAGAATGCAGTTGTAATAAACATTAACTTGCTTAACTATGCATAATATTGCTTTTGAATACTGTTTTTGCTGGAGTCTGCTATTTTTTATGTTATCATACGATTACAAAATATTGTAAGAAACGAGATATTGGCTTAACTAACACATGCTTAAAACAGATCTATTTACATGATTTACATTTGCTGTCATTTGCTTTTTGCCGCACTTTAGATGAAAAGAAAATACATGCCTGTTAAGTCTTGTGACGTCACGTCTTTACTGCATTTAACTACTCTCATTTGATTTTTATACCCTAGAACTGTTTTGTCATTTGAAATGGTTTTAAAATCACTATTTAAGTGCCTTGCTTTAACTGAATGAAAGTTTGTGCTGTGTACGCTTAACCATTTTCTAAAGGTAGAATAGTACGTCGTAAATTATTTTCTATTAGCGTATTGAACTGCTGCTGCTTTAACTCTTTACTAACAGATATAGCCAGATTATATTTGTCAGTATTCTGTTCTGCTGACTTTAAAGCTCTTATACACTTCTGAAAAAGTGTTTGCATATGTTGTCTGAACTTTTTGAACTCACTCTGACTGTGTCTTAGAAGTTTATCAAAATCTTTTTGTCAGTTCACTATGAACCTCATCCCTGTTCTTGTTTTGTAATGTGCAGTGGTGTTATGCCACTTTTGGCTAGCAAGATGTACAGAAGGATTTTCTAAATAACTGACTTGACTGATATTGCAACTCTGAAATCAACATTTTACATGTGGTGACAGAACATAATGCATTGTAGTTGTTTACCATTACTTTTATGACATTGCACACAGAAAGCAGTTTCATATGACTTGTACAATAAATGTTTACTGTTATACCAGTGATGTTGCTGTTTAAAATACCAGTCAAACGTACATAAAGCATTGACATGAACTTTACCTATTAAAGTACTACATGTGCTACAGTTATGTTTATACCAGTCTTTAAATCCTGACCATACATGTGCTGGACTATTATTACTGTCTACCTGAAAGGTAGTGTTACAGTTTGCAGTTCTTTTCTTTATGGCATCCATGCTGTAGAATGAGAAAAAGAGAATTACCAGTTTCTGTGCGGAAGGTGATCAAGTCTTCCCTCGAGAAAGCATGCAAAGTCCCTCGTTGATGCTCCCAAAAGGTGGTCAAACACAGCTGGCAGATTCAGTTGTGTGAACGTACAGGATCTGTGGAATCTGCAAAGATGCACTGTTCTGCTACTGGATACTGTGCAGAAGAAGAAAGCAAACGTTTGCACTACAACTGGATTTACTAACTGAATAAAATGAAAAAGAAGCTGTAGTTGTCACAATAAGAAACCATTCAGTCCGTCAGCTGTGGCTCACCATTGAAAAATTATGATGTCTTCTTGTTGGTTTCTTGCTATTACTTGCATTGACATGCATGCATACCAAAGTATATTTATCTACTTATTGTGATCAACTAGTCTTATTACTGTATTGTACTAAGTACAATAAATACACAGAGACACCGCTTCAGTTAATACACATTTTTCTATTACATTTTCCTTTTGGATCTACAAGCATGCAACACAGATGCCGTCAGCTCTCTATGGCAAATTCCCAAAGCTTCTTTATACACACACACACACACACACACACACACACACACACACACACACACACACACACACACACATTTATACCAAAAGGTCTGATATTTTTCTCAAAGTCTGACATATAACAGTTTTTTCTTGTATAACAGTATTCCTTTGATCCCTTATCCTTGGTTCTTAGTAGTTTGATGATCCATGGAAACTCAGTCTTGCATTATCTGAAACATGGTGTTCCAGCAATATCTGAAACTTGATGTTACATCTCTTTACTTTGTTGATGTCCTTCCAGCTGCCATCTGTGCAGTTATTTTTACAGTCTTTGTTTCTCAACAACATACTCCTTTACATGGATGCCAAAATCTAATTAAGCTATGCCAGCACACTTGCTACTTTTTATTTTTCAGCATTTTATACTATTTCTATCATTCTTGCAGCTTTTTATTCAAACTAATAATCATACTAGCAACAGTGACTATTATTCTTTCACTGAGCAGAGTCTGCATGTGATGCCACATCTGCATAAAGCAACTTTGTTGAGCTGTCTCCTCCAACTTGTTTGCTGATGTTATCCATCACCAGTATGAACAGCAGTGGGCACAAGAGTTGAACACTGATGCATTGAGAAACCCTCTGCGAGACCACACACTGTTCGTACTGGAGTCATTGGGTCCTTGTAAATAGCTTGCACTAACTCTACCAATGTTTCTGGGACTTCAAACCACTGTAGGAGTGCCCAAATCAGCTTTCTTGGGACCTTGTTATATTGCTTTCTCCAAGTCTAGGAATGACCAGTTGGACTCTTTTGCATTTCTAGCATCTTCTTAGCTATCTGTCTCACTGCAAACATCTGATCATTTGTGTTGCATCTTCATCTGATCCCAAACTTCTCATCTCCCATCTAACCTTCTACTACTCTGCGTAACAGGTGTCTCAATCTCCAGAACTTTCATGCAATGTGACAGAAGTTTGACAGCCCTGTTGTGAATGTCCCTTTGTTCTTTAACATTGGCACTGGCATGCTTATCTTCCAGTCATCTGGAATACGCCTCTCTTTCCACACTGCTAGGATTGCCCTCAGGAGATATTTCTCCCCATCTCATCCAGTACCTTTATCATATCTGCCATGACCTCATCTGAGCCTGCTGACTCCTTCCCTGACTTCATTTTCATTAGGAAAAATCAAAGCGTTGCCAAAGCACAAAGCTAAAGCTAAGTAAATAAATAAAAACCACATAAAGCAGTAGTAATAGAAAAATGTTTTTTAGCACCAAACACACATCTGGATTTAACTGATTGATTAATTCAGGGGTTTACCTGGTATTTAAGTTGTAGGAGCATTATACTATGTATCCTTGAAGGCGAAAGGACGAGTTACCAGATGTGTGTTTGGTGCAAACAAAAAAAAAAAAAAAAAAAGCTTCCATTACTACTGCTTTGTGTGGTTATTTATTCATTTTCATTAGTGCTGTTCTTACCTCTTCTAGGGTGGGTTCCTCCTCTTCTCTCATCATAGGCTACGTCTGGGGCAGTAAAGCTTCTGTGGGATTTTCTTCATTCAGAATCTACTGGAAATACTTCTTCCATCTACCTTTGATGTCCTGTGGACTGGTGAGCAGGCTGTTGCTAGCATACTTTATGAAGGGTGTCTGAATATCTGCTTTATTTTTCCGTGTTTGTCTTGCAACCGGATATAGTTTCTTTGTTCCATCTGCTGACTTTACAAAAGTTGGTAGAGTACTTCAGATGCCTTGTTATTTGCTATTGCAACTCCTTTCTCAGCTTCTTTGTTAGCCAACTAGCATTCCTTCCTAGCCTGGTCTGTCTTTTCTATCTCCCACTTTTTCCTGCATGCCTTCTTTCATTTGAAGACTTCCTCGATTTCTGCATTCTAAACTAGCTTTACTTATGTACCTTATTTCCATTCCTGGCTTTGCCACATATCTGTTCTGCAGTCCTCACACATGCTGTTTTGAGGCACTGACAATTCTTCAACTTCACCCATATCCGCTTCTTCTTGAGGTGCCAGACCCCGGAGTAATTCCTTGAACTTTTGTGCTCTCTCTCCAGTCAACATCCAGGTCTTCAGTCTGGTCTCTGTTGAGCTTGGATCTTTCTCCGATCACTGCTTGCAGCTAATTGTGGCAACCAATGGTTTATGCTGTGGGCCTACTGTTTCACTAGGGATAACTTCACAATTGTTGATTCTACCTCAGTGCCCTTTTCCTTACTAGGAAGAAATCTACTTGAATTGCACGTTGGCCACTCTTGTATATAATCTTGTGACTCTCTCTCTTTCTGAACCATGTGTTGGCTACTATCAACAGAAGTATAGAATGGCCCCTTCATTATTCCTGCTCTCCCACCCATTTGGATCTAGGCAGTCCTCATCCTGTTCTGATCTGATATGTGCATTCAGGTCACATCAATTACTATTGTCCTGCTTTATCTAGTAGGTCCTGCAACTGCTGTCTGAATGAAAACTTTTCCTCACATCACAACCCTGCTGGAGGGCCATAGGCTGAGGATTACGAATACTGCGCTATCATTAGTTTAGAGTCTGACTGTCATGAGTCTATCACCAATTCTGATGACATCCCTCACCATCTTCTGAAGCTTCTCCCTCACCACAATTCCCACACCATTTCTAGCCCGTCTTCCTCCTGAATAGTATATTCTGGAATCCAGGCCAAGTGGCTTTGCTACAATGCCCTTCCAGCTTGTCTCCTGGACCCAGACGATGTCCAGCCTCCTCCTTACCGTCTCCTGGACCCACACGATGTCCAGCCTCCTCCTTACCATCAAGTCATACACTGCCAAGCTGCATCCCTTCAGTGAACCTACAATGAGTGCAGCATTTTGGCAGGTTGATTGGTTTTATAGTCAGCTTTCATTCCACAGAGCTATCCCAGGTAACCCAAGCTGGGCAGGTAGACACCAGCTAGTCAGCAGCTGATGGGCTATATGGTGGACACACACTGGCCAACAGGGACACATACACCTCTCCCATTAGCATGGGTCCCTAACTTATGTTACAGTAGGCTGGGTCCTCAAACCAATCCCCAGCAAATATCCAAGAAGATTTGATGGCATTAATCAACAAGACCAAATGACCTAGAGCGATATTTTATACCGTAAGGTGGCTAGCCCTGCTAAGGAGTGTAGTCTGCGATCCGTGTTCTCCTGTCCTGAGGATACTGTGATCCACAGCAGATGCCCAAAACTGTTTATAAAACTCTTCCCTTAATAGGGCACCATGCAGAGTCTGTGCTACTGTCCACAGCTCCATTCTTTGGCAAGTTTGAGATAGAAACATTTTTTTTTGGAGGTGGAAGGAATCCCGCAGAGACACAGGGAGAACATGAGAACTCCAAACAGGCATTTGCTGGAGGTCAGGATCAAACCATGTAGGTCACAGGAAATTACTAGGCTAATAGCTTAAGGGCCCTTACAAACCTAGCCAATGTAACCCAATTTTACCCAATATATGGTCCCTAGAGCCAAGAGGATGGCATGGATTTGTGCCTGTGCATTCAGTGTCTAAACAGATTGCCCATGACTATATGGGACACAGGCACTACCCCAAGTATGAATTTGCGATTCCCCCATCCATTGATTCAAATTGTGTTTGAAGAGGGCCAGGGAAGGCCTCTGTTTAACATGAATAGGAAGCTTGTTTCAAAGAATGGGCAATCTCAGGGAGACATCTCTCGCCCTTGCATGTTTTGTTCGACTCACTGACCGAGTTTAGATCCCTAGATAGGGTGACCCTTGTGTTGTTTGACTTATGGATAGCAGTTCCATCTTGGCTGGATTGCTGAGTGCTTTGTAGATCAGGCATAGGTCACCCTTTAATAGTCAGTAATAGACAGAGTAAAGGGATAGGGCTTTTAGTCTATCCACAGTCATGTTGTTTACACCCTGTATTTTCTTTGCGAGAAATATCTGAGGTCACTAGTCAAGTATCTAGTCAAGTACATGCCAAATGGTGTGCTATACTCTATTATTGGTCTAATGAGTGCAGAGTACAGCGGGACTATAATTTCCTTGCATCTGGATAATCACACCTTTACTTATAAGTTGTGCCACATTAAAGGATTCTCTCTCCACTGTGGCACATAGCGGTCAGAGCTCAAGCTACTATCTAACTATATAGATCTCTCACCTCTGAGAATACTCTAACAGGTGTGCTACTGACATTGTAATTTGCAGGGGTATTTGACATTCCAAAGGGTATGATAATTTCTGGTACCAATCATTTTTCTGATCTAGACCTAGACCCTTCTAAAGGATATCTACATCACTTGAGGAATTAAGGGATTGCCCCCAGCTTGCATTCATCTGCAAACTTTGCCATCCACAGACCTTCCACATTTGCCTTGACTTCAGAGAAGTATATTTCCACAGGAGTGGTCCCAGTACTGAGCCCTGTGGTACACCACTAATCAATGGCTTCTTGCCAGATTTAGATTCATGTGTCCTGTCCAGCTGGCCATACATCTGGGTATACAAAAGAATGTATGCCCAGTTTTGTGAATTTATTTGTAATACTCAAGTGGGGAATTGTGACCTTGGATCAAACTGCGATCCCACTGAAATAACAGATTCATTCTGGAAATAGTTTCAGAGAAAGAATCCTTCAAAAGGGACTGGCAGAAGCCACTCTCTACTCAGAATATGAACCAAAAACCTGAGGAGACAAATGTAGAATCCATCCCTTCATAACCACTTTGTAGCTCATAAACATGAACCAGAAATGAAGGATCTCTCATTGTACAAGAAAAGGCTAAACCAAAAGGGTCAAGAGCCTGAACTAAACCCTAAGCTAAACCCGATAAATAACTTCTGTCCAAAGTGATTGAAACAGAAGAAACGCATCTAATTTTTTTTGCTTCGTTTTGACAGGAATTTCTTGAAGTAGTAGACCTACTTTTGCCACGAAAAAAATTCCCTAGGAATAGGCATAGCATTATGGCTAGGAAGAGTGGTACTCTCTGCTCCTTCTCTCAGGGTAGACAAGAGTTGTTCTCTTTTGCCAGGGAAAAAGATGAATGGTCCGAGAAGTCACAAATGACCACAGCAGAGTCCATCATTTGTAGCGGAAGAAGTTCAGAAGCTTGCTGTTGTGGCAAAGGCTGTTTAGTAATTTTCTTCTTTTTACAGCTGGAAGAAGAACTGAGGAACCTGGAAACTTGTTTCATGGTTAAACAAAGAAAAAAAAGATACTCAATTCCTGGTGAAGCCTGTTAGTAGTAGTTGGCAAAATGGGGCAAGTATTAAAAAAAAAAAAAAAAAAAAGTAACAGTTTCCCCAAAAAGAGAGAGTAAAAAGCATTTTAAACATTTAACTTAAGCCTCTGAGATTAAAACAACTTTTACCTCAGTAAAAGTAGTTTTAAATTAGTTTCAACAAATTTTTTCCACAAAAGTAAAAAGTAATGCTACTGTTTAAGTCATGTGACAGTCAATAAAACACCTTTTCCTACCTTAAAATAAATATTGTCAAAGAAAAAAATTCAGTTTCTGTCATAAAAAGTAGATACAGAATGCCCCCCAAAGGAAACTTGACTGCTAGAAAATGGAAAGTATTACCCAACTGTTGACATTCAAAAGCCTGCAAAAGGTGCACCCTTTGGACCAAAAAAGCTCTGAAGGGCTTGGTACCTAAATCTTTCTTTTCATTAGCTGTTTGGGCATGTGACGTTAGGGTTGCCACCTTTCATTGTGGCTAATACTGTACCAAGGCCACACATTGCCTGCACCTCCCACATAACCCCACCTATCCCACCCCTCTCCCCAACCACTTTCCATACATTTCATGGCATCACTGTCACATCAGAGGAGGGGAATGTCCTCTTTTTCCCCCATTTGTGATGCCTTCTTTCTGCTAACAATAAAAAAATAACAGAATATCAGAGTTTGCACAGTGTTCTCCTAAACCACCAGACAAATCCGTTTTGATTTCCAGATAATCTGTTTTGATTTCCGGATAATCCGGGGGGAAAAAAAAAAGGATAAGTGGCAACGCCAGTGGAAGGTGCCCTGAAGCTTTGGAAGCTGGCTGGCTGTTGTATCCTTAGCAAGCTATAAGCCATATAGGTAATGCTTCTGCAGCAGTAATCCTAATGATGAATACTGAGATATCTGCATCACAACCATTACTATCTTGCCTTTCTCCAAGTCATTTAAGGCCTCTCTGAAAAAAAGTAAGTAACAGTATCCAGTAACTGCCTTTTTTATTTTTAAATACCCTCTCTGTACTCAGCCAAGTGGGTCTCCTAATCTATATCTTCAAAGTAGCACCTGTAACAATGGCATACATTGTAGAATTACATTTAAAAATGAGTATTTCTACCTTATCAGTTATCTAGATTCAGTCAGAAATTCTCTTTTAAAGAAATAACTAAGATGCCCGAAGCTCAAATCTTTGCTTATTCTGGTACAGCACCATGAGGTTCTGGTAATTAAAAGCATTACAACGCCAAGATGTCAAATGTATATTACACTTATCACATAGTATCATCATTTGGCAGGGATTTTAGCAGCAAATATTTTCGTACACTCCTTTTGGGAAACCATGTCTATAACCTCAATGTTTTTATTAAGAAAAAAATTAAAACTTTTCTGACTCTATAAAACCATCTTGTTTCTCTGCAGCAAGCGGCTGTGAATCATACTCTAAGAAATTAAAGTGATGTACTAATCATAACAATAACTCTGTAGGATTTTGGCCATCTCCCATAACTTATGATTAAAGCAGTAGGTATTAGGACTGATCAACACACAAACTTTCCCAGACTGAGTACTTCTCCCACCTCAGTGCACCACATAGCTCTAACTCTACAGATATGAAGTAGCAACACTAAAATAAAAGGTAATATAAAACAAAGACCTTGACAATCAAGGTGGAAGAGATGCTACAGAAGATGGACCTACTTAATCTATCATTATGGTATGCACAAGATTTTCACATCATAGGAGTAGCTCCATCCTTCATAAATGAAACAGAATCTCACATGCTTTCCAATGTGTGGACACCGGGCCATCATACTATTTATAACAATGGCCCAAAAGGAAGCTCTCACCCTAAACATTAGGTCCATTTTACAGGATTTAATAAAATTATTCAAGGATGACAAGCAGTGTGCAAATTATTTCTAGGCATGCATTTTTGAAGATGGCCTTGGAGACAGCAATAGCTTTGCAAGAATGGGCTTAGGAGACATTGCAAGGACTTTACAGAGTGAGATGGCCACCTGGCAAGAGTATTTTTAGAAACCTTTTGTACACAGAATTGAGATCACATGTTAGTTCTATAAAAGCAGTATCTTAACTGCTGATGGATACCCATGCAGTACAAGGGTGCAACACAGACAGAATAATGAGGAACGAAAATCAGAATATTTATTAATATTTTTCAATAGCTACTTTTAGAAAGAAGGATTTCTCTAAAGCACTATCTTAATAAAACATAAAGAGGGTCCTTTTGAATTCAGAAATTCTCCTAAAAGATATGAAACCCATCCAGGAAAAAAAAAGCTGGATAAAGCCTTGGGTATGGCTCAGGAGACCATAGCTTGATTAGCAAATTTTGCACCCGATTGAAAAGAACAAGGAAGGATGGCATTGAGCAGTCATTGTCAGCATGCCCATCCTCTGACTGTGCCACTTGACTAACACCCAGCAGCAGCACAAAGTTTTACACACATGAAACGCAAGCCTGGATACATGCTGCCACAAAGCTAATGAACAGAAGTCGGGGAGGTCAACATGTGAATGCATACTCCATGTGGCAGACAGCAAGCAGCAGATCTCGGCCAGCTCATGGGAGTGGAGCTTTTCAACAATGAATGGGTAAGCTCAGACTCTCTTTCCTGCAAAGACAGACTCCTCAGAGCAAGTGATCCTCACTGGAGGATAAGAAGTAGGGCTTTCATCCAGCCTGAGGAATTCCAGCTCCAACACTACCATGGAATGAATGGGCCAACTGGACGAAGGCAAATAAACTAATCAGATTAGGTCTTGCAGAGACAGAAAAAAAAATTCAAAGCCAGAAATTTAAATTTTTCTGTAGTAAGTGGTACAAATGAAGTTTCAGTCAACTTTTTCGGAGTATAAACTTCTCAGACAGGCAGAGTGTCACACATGCAGACCTCAGAAGAGAAACTCTCCTTCAAAAGAAAGGTCTTGGAGACTTTGAAGGAAGCCAAAATAAACCATCCTTGACTACAGAAAAAAACTGAAAATGGTAGTCATGTGAAATTTAATTGAGAACAAGACAAAGTAAAGTCAAATATATCAGCTTAATATTAAAGAAAAGCGGTCAAAGAAGAAGGAAAGGGACACAGGCCTTATGATTCAGTCCAAACTGAAAAAAAGTGTGCATCTGTCTCGATAAGTTCTTCTAGTACTGGAATTTTTGGTACAAAGAGCATACGTTAAACTCTTCCTGAATCAAATGAATTGTTGGTAACTGCTGGAAACAGAGAAGTCATGGGGCAAGTCACGGACAAATATCTGGGAGCGACTAACCAAAATGATAGTACAATACACTTCTCTGGTCTAATCTAGAGTGGCTTATCTAGCAGATAAGGTAGAATAGGGAACCAGTTCTGCTGGGGCCAATAAGGTGCCTTTAGGATGACTTCACATTACAGAAACTTTGCTTTCTGGGTGAACATCATCACAGATGGGAGAAAAGTTTAAAGCAGTCTAGCTGGCAGCCTGTGTATAGTATCCCTTGGGGGTCTCCATGAGGACAGTAAAAGAGAGAAAAAGAGAAACTTTCCTTGCACTTGGTTTTAGTTGGTGAATTTCACAGTTCACAACAAGGCTTTCACAGCATTTAAACATGTTCATCACCAGAAGCCGCAGGCCCACTTCATGGGGAAACAGACAGATTTGTTTGTTCACTTAAGAAACTGACTCATCAGGAATACAAACAAAAATGACTTAAGCATAGCTCATTCACACACTTGTGGCTTCTCACACAGTTAGGTTGAGCATACCCCACAAGTATTTGGGGACTACCTGCTTGCATGGTCAGAACATCTTATGTTAAGCAGTACCAGAAGGCTATGAGGGTTGTAATAACTGCTCTCAACCTCAGTATATTACCATGCAGTGACAGTTCTGTTGAAATCCAGACACCGTGACTAGGCAAAGATGGAAAAGTATAAAGAAGCTGTGTTGTAAACTAATGGACTACAACTACCCTGGGAGTTTCACCCTATGGAGTGATAAGGGCAAAGTACTTGGTGCTGACCAGGGATGCAAACAGATCACAGCAAAGCTTCCCCATCAACAAAATATCAGCTACACTACAAGTGGATTGAGGTACCACTTGTGGGGGATGGGGTGGCATCAGAATTTATCTGCTGAGCCTACCTGCTGGGTGTACGGCTCAATCAGGGATGTGCGCTGCTATAAAACAACATTGTAAAACTGCCGCTCCATTCCAGATTCTCATGGCTTGCTGATGAGACCTGGTACCACCCTATTTGCTGTCATACAACACAACCGTAAATGTCCATGTGAATGGTTATAACACCCTAGAGGAGGAGATCTTAAAAGGCCTGTAAATACTATGAGAACTGCCCTCACTTCCAGTACACTGATGTGCAGTTTTCTTCCTGATAAGTCCATGTTTCAGACAGTTTGTCTTAAGCAACACCCCCACCTCAAGGCAGATGCATCTGTGATAACTGTGACTGACAACTGAAGAAGGCAAAAGGACATCCACTGGTGAGATACGTCAGGTATAACCACCACCAAAGAGCACACATTGCACAAACATACAATCTGATCCAGGTGCCTTTACAGCTGAGACCACTGTACCACTACATCCCTCTCGCTTAATAATTGGTCAAGTTGGGAAAAGATGAACAGATGCTGCCATAAGACTAAAGACTCAAAAATTAGAAAGACAGAAGTGTAGGGCAATGCAACAACTGACTGCATACTGTAAGGAGAGTATTCTGTCTTGGGGTAACTTCACAATCTTTTGAACACTGTCCAGATGGTACGGACAAGAAACCCACAGTCATTTAAGAAATGAAACCACTGCCAAAAAAAGTGTATGCCGTGGTGAGACTGAATGACTTGGAGCCTTTAACAAGTTTCATGTGCAAGTTTTCAAGGTATCTTTCAGGTTTACAGAGTACATATAATCACCCTTCTAGAAATAAGGGAAGATGGATGGTCACGGTCCAGTTTAATCACTTTTTTTTTTACATAAAGGTTTAGGCTGCTGACATCCAACACTGGACTGAGGTCCTTGCTTCTCTTGGGAACAAAAAAGAAGCTGGAGTAAACCCGTGCCCCCTCTGTGCTGGTGGGACCTCTTGGAATGCTTTCTGAAGGAGGTTTTAGACCCTTTTCTTGCCACATCCTTTTGATGGAGTAGGATGTCTGATGGTGAAACAGAGGTTACCTTGGGTGCAATCTTTGGGTTATACCATTTTCTTTTTGTGTTATTATATTCCTTACCATCTGTCTTCCATGACAGCCAATCATGCTTGCTGGTGCAGGGATAACTGATCACTAACTGCCTCATAAGAAGAGCGGGAACAGTCAGGCAAGTCCTCGAAGGTTCTGTTGCAACTTCTCAGGAGAAGGACTGCAGAGCACCTTAATTTTGTGGACCACCACTACTTCAGAGCTAGCATCTGTTAAAGAAGCCCCAAGCAGCCACGAGAGACCCTGTATGAAAGTTGCTCAAAATTTTGCCTCTGGGATAATCAAAGCCACAAATTCTTTGGAAATTTTTGATTCCTAAAAAAGATGCGTGTGTGACCAAGGCCAGGACAACAAAGGCAGAGCAAATTTTAACTTCCTGCTACTACTTTCACCTTGGGTCCAAAGAAAGCAGATTGGTGAAAAGGAGCACTAAAAAAAATGGCTCCAGTTCTCTGCAAATCTGCATTATCTCTGCCAGGCACAATATCTTGCAGTTGTAAGTGTTCCAACACCATCCTAGTTACTCTATTGTCTGCACCATGTAACAATCTCAAGGAGAAAAATACAATATTCTACATCTTCGCAACTGTGATTCAACCTGGCAGCAAATGTCTATGGTAAGCCACCTTTGCAGGAAGACCAGGGTATTTTCTGCAAGTTCTAACTAATATTTTAAAACAATTTTGCCACCTATACAAAAAGAAAAACAGCACTTACTGAAGAAGTTGCTAGAGCCTGGTGAATATCCACCAAAGCAGATCCACAGTGCTAGGGGAAACCTGGTGCACTGAGGAAGTTGTGGAAAGGGTTAAAGTTCTGGAGAGAAGTGAGCATGCCACTTCAGAGTCAGCAGTGGCAACCAGTCCTTTAAGATGCACATGCACGCACACACAGACACACGTATACATGTGTGCAAACGCATGTGTGTTTATAAATAAAATATACATATATACACACACATATATATATATATATATATAGATATATATATATAGATATATATATATATATATATATATATATATATATATATATATATATATATATATAGATATATAGATATATATATATATATATATAGATATATAGATATATATATATATATATATATATATACACACATACACACACACACACACACACACACACACACGTACATATATACATAAGCGTATGTATACATTTATAGATATATATCTATACATACACACACTTACTGGGAAGATCTAACTGGTACAACTGCCCTTTTTAGCAGTGGCCAAGTGGCTTAAGGAGAAACACCCCAGAAAAATATACATATATAAATAAAGATACATGGCAATTAGAACAGGTTTGACTATGCACAGGATTATATACACACAGTATTAAGGTTACCACATTACGAAGGTGGTGCAGGAGGGCAAAGCTAACCATAACCCTACACCTTATCTTTGAAAATCCCTTTCCATAATACTGCCACTAATCAAAGCAGCTGACACACACAAACACACACAAACACACACAAACACACACAAACACACACAAACACACACAAACACACACAAACACACACAAACACACACAAACACACACAAACACACACAAACACACACAAACACCATCTTACCTGCATGCAATTCAATGTTCAATTAATCTAAAAATCTTAAAATTCTGATGAACAAAACACTTGGCTACATTTCAGAGTAATTCATTCTGTCAACAAGCAACCCACACACACAAAATAGTGCACTCACCAAATAAATGAATGACCTGATTCTTATGATAACCTGTTAAATCTGATGCAGGCACTGCCTGTTCAAGTATCTCCAGCCTAGGAGAGGAAAATACATAAGAGAACATACAAAGGAATGACAACAGCAGAGTCTGAATTACCGCTATGAAATGCAATTAAGAAAAAGTAAAGGGCTTAAGAAATTACCAGTAAGACTTCACTCCAGGATGACAAATGGGATAATTTAACATCCTGCCTACTCCTATGTTCAGTATGCATATTAACAAATATAGTGTGTGTGTATATATTAATTACTTACACAGCTATATGTATGTGCACATGCAACTTATATACATGTGTACACACGGATTTTTCTTGATTTCACTATAAGCTATATGCAGTTCTTACACCACAATTAAAATAAAATTACTTAACCAAAAATTTCACAATAACAAGCAACACATTAATAATTTCATCTCCTAGACTGAACTACATTGTCAGTCTTGCATTTTTGTAGTCAAAAAAACATTCATCTCATCTCCTTTTGGACATCAGCTTATACTGTACTTCAAAATTACTTACTTTAGCAGAAATGATCTTTCTGCCTAGAGAGGTTTTTGACATTATCAACCTTTGTGATTTCCATCCATCTGCAGCACAATTTCTTTAGAAAATGCAAACCATCTAAAAACAGAGGAAAGATGATTAGTTAGGCTATGACAAAGGAGTATGAAATCACTACACCATGTAGTATCAAAACAGCAGACTAAACAGAAAAGACAAGTGTTATCCAAAAGCTAGAAATATACTCAAGGAAAAATTTTGCATGCAAACTACAATAACTCAGAAAACATACTCTGTAAGCAAAAAGAAAACATTTTGTGACAGGAATGTTAAATTCACCAAATTTACCAGAATATTTCACACTGTTATTCATGAAGCTCTTCAAAAAACCGTCAGGTCATATAGTACACAAGACCTACAAACTGTCTAAACTTGACTAAACAGTAATTACAGAGCAAAACTTGATAACATAAATTACTAAGAAGGGTCACTTACTCAAGACTACCGATCTTTGTTCCTAGCCTTTTCGCCTCTTATTAAACTTCCCTAAGGATACAACAGAGTCTCCATGAATGAAACTTTTCAACTTTCATGGTGAAAAACTGAAGTCATGGAAGAGGACTGTAAATTTAAATACAGTAAACTGGCAAAAGTCTTCACAAAAATAAAGATAGCCCCCACCCCAATGGCCTTAGTGAGTAATTTAGGGGAACTGTGTGATGACATGGGTTTGTACTATGGCCTATACATATAGTACCGCTCAGGAATTAAAAGCATGTTCCCATTCTAAGGTAGAGTAGATCATTAAATCAAAAGGACAGTGAAGCTTGCAGTAATATTTGCAGGGGGTGACTACTTTATTCATTTTTTTTTTTTTTTTTTTTTTAAAAGATAATGGAATGCTACTGACTGGTACGCACCTTAATGTATGATGGGAGGTTGTCCTAGTTTACGAGCTGGCAAATGTAATGGAACGGAAGTTACGATATCATGGGCTTGCCTGTATATGCTCCCTTCAGTTGAGGTAGGGTGGGGGTGCTGCCACATGAAAAGAGGATAATAAATAAGAGATGACTAATTAGAGGTTATTCGGACTGCTCCTAGGACACTGACTTGAAAACAGTATTTAATCCAAGACAGCAATTTTATGACATACTGGACAGCAGAAATTCCAAGAGAGTTATTCTCTCTGAAAAGTTGCAGAATTTTATTTTCTGCTCATCATTTGCACTGATGGTAGTGATAGCTCTTTTTAATGTTAGTGTAGTAGGAAGGTCATGTGTTCATTACTTGATTACTGCTGCATTACCTAAGCTACATGGGTTATATCCTGCCTAGCAGCTTCCAGAGCTTAACGGCACCTTACACAAGTCCTATCAGAAGTTTTTCTCCTCCTTGCTTTCCTCAAACATTCTAGGTCCCAAGGCCTTCAGAGCTTTCTTGCCACAAAAGAACACATCTCCTGCAGGCTTTTTGAGGATCAAGGTTCAGCTAGCATTTCTGCATAGCATGGCAGATAAGCTCTCTTTAAGGAGAAGACCTTCAATATTTCATTTTTATGCCCAAAACAGTACTTTTATAAAAGAACAGTGCCTTTTTAGCAAGGTTTTACCGTTTTCCGGACCACTGGAGTCAAGTGCAATTAAAACGCCTGGTTTATTTCAGAGAGAGAAAAAAAAGGAAACCAATCTGAGCACCTTCATCTTATAACATTAGAGTTCTTTAGACAGTGTGAAAGATTTAGCATTATACAACAACCCCCCATTAATATTCAAAAACGTGCACGCTGGTTGGTCAGCGTGCACGTTGTAAATCCGAGTTATAGTAATGGAAAAAGGTCCGGTCGCCCGGACTTTTTCCATTACTATAACTCTTAACAACATTGTCTCGCTCTGTAAAACGAGTTTAACATAGCGAGACAGCTTTAAAAAAGCAACAGAGATTCTCCGTTGCTTTTTTTAAAGCTGTCTCGCTATGTTAAACCCATTTAACATAGCAAAACAGTTTGTAAAAAGCAACAGAGATCTTGCTTTCTCCGTTGCTTTTTCAAAACTGTCTCGCTATGTTAAATGGGTTTAACATAGCGAGACAGCTTTAAAATAAGCAACAGAGATTCTCCGTTGCTTTTTTTAAAGCTGTCTCGCTATGTTAAACCCATTTAACATAGCGAAACACTTTGTAAAAAGCAACGGAGATCTTGCTTTCTCTGTTGCTTTTGCCCACAGCTCTGATGTACTGTGTAGGCATACGCATGCGCAGTACATCAGAACTGCCGCAGAATACCAGACCGCTGCGGAAGGGCAGCAAGGAGGCATTATACAATGCCATTATTTAAGAAAAGTAATTATTTTTTTTCTTTAATAATGTCATTGTATAATATCAATAACCCACTTCTGGGTGTGGGTAATGCTGGATTTACCCACGGTTGGCTTAGTTTGGCCACTCGGGTTTCGCCCTCGTGACCAAACTACACCACACACCCAGGCGTGGGTTATTGCTATATTCTTCCGCTTTTTAAATGGTTCATATTAACATAACGTAAACAAATATTTCAGTCATGAAACTCTCACTTTTCACAACGTCCGTAAAATGGAGGTATACGTTACATATTACAGGTGTTTAATTAAAAGGATACTTGCGTAATACAAAATTATAATATAAAGAAAGATGTTTTTATATATTCATTCATGAATTTAAAAATATGCCTTCTTTGTTTGTGAATAAAACAGGCATTATAATTGCACTTGACTCCAGCAGTTTGCTTGCTCTTGCTTTTGGATGTTTCGAGACATTTCTGTCAGCTGAACTACTGTGGTTCTTTTTGTCATTTGTGTAAAACTTGTTTGACAAGTTTATAGACAGATTATCAATAAAAAATCAAGTAAATTACCTTTTAGGTGCTGGGGCAAGTGTGTTTTGTGCTTTTTTTACTGTATTATTTTTGTGAATACACTACTTTTGATACTTGCCTTTTATAGACTACTGCTGGTATCACAGCAGACTTTCAGGCTTCTTTCTCAACTTAACCATGAACAGCAGAAAAGAATATAAAGCCACAGTCCACCAGGCTAAAAACAAATGTGATTTATTTAGTGTTAGCGCTTTTAGGTACAAACCCTTCCTCAAACATAAACCACACAATGTAAAGCCGAGTTTAAATACAAAAGCATATGCAAATAATAAAAGCAACCAATTAAATACAGAAGTACTAAAATTTCTGAATGAAAGGCCTACGCTTACTTAAAACAGGCTTTAAAAGTACCATGCCGATAAGCCCTGGATACCTATTCACCCCTAGTTCAATTATCCACCTAGTCTCACAATACTCAGTATTACTAGTAATGTCACCCTTTTTCCCTCCCAAATTCACCAGTTGCAATGCCAAAAACAGAAAATGACATCCTGGATATCTTTCTATATGTTGTGAAAGTGCGTTACATTTATCCTTAAGCCTGACTGCCAAGTACCTCAATATTCTGTCCTTAAATCTACAATTTGGTCTTCCCCACATAGAAGGAAGAACAATCTACACAAGTAGCTAGATGTACTATATTCTGGGAAAGGCAAGTAGCCTGAAATCTCAAGGTATATTCCCTCCATGTAGTGGGGTGAACAAACGTACAAGATCTATTAATATATTTTCATCTGCTTCAAAATTTTTATTTCTTATATATGAAATGTGGGCTACCCCCCACCAGTTCCTTCAGAGAATCATCCGTTTGTAAAATTCTCCAATTCTCTCTAATGATGTCTTGCACCCACCCGATATCACTGCTATAGGTTAACTGTAATGGAACTTTACTTCTTACACTATTATCATACCATTTACTCCGTTTATTGTACATATGCCTATTTGATATGTCTTGGAGAACCAAGGTGCACTCTTGGTGCCCCTGGCTGGAGCCCACAATTTCACTCATTACCCCTTTTAACTCCATAGGTTTATATCTCCTAGTTAGCAGCCTATTAGTAAGTCACTAATTCTTCCTGTAGGATTTCCTTATCAGTACATAACCTCGACAGTCGTAAGGACTGTCCTTTCACTATGTTACGAAAAACAAAGCCTGGATGCATACTATCTTTAGCTAAGAGTCCATTTTTCCAGCAGGCTTTTCTAAACACTTTGGTGTTAAACACTCTATGCCCACTTTGCTCTACCTTTATGTCCAAGAAATCAATCTCCTTGTAAGCGGAATTAACTAAATCGTAAAAAAACTAGTAGTGCCTTCCAGACATCTGACAAAGTCCAGCAAGGTTTCATGAGTGCCTACCCATAAAATAAACACATCGTCTACAAAACGAGTGTAAAAAGCCAGTTGCCGTTTCCACTGGTGTGCAGCCTCAAAAATAATCTCTCTCTCCCACTGAGCAAGTACCAAACTGGCGTAAGAGTTTGCACAGGGGGGTCCGCATAGCGATCCCCCATTTCTGCCAAAAGTACTGCCCTTCAAAGAGAAAGACATTCTATTCCAAGACAAGCTCCAAGAGGCTGATAACCTGCTGTATATCATGCCCATTAAAATGTACACTTTTCAAGTAATAACTTAACTGCTCCTAAGCCATATACATTGGGTATAATTGTGAATAAATCACGTACAATGTCACTAGTAAAAATTTCTCATCATAAACAGAAGTTTCTAAAAACTCATATAAATCTGTCAAAAAATGGGCACTGTCTCAGAATCTTAGGTACTTGTCTCACAATCGATTTCACCCTATATTCAACCCACATGGAGCAATATTCAGTGACCCACCCCCTCACCGAAACTATGGGCCTAAGGGGTGGGTCAAGCAAACATTTATGTACCTTCGGCAGCACCTTAAGAAACAGGTACTGTTGGGTGTTCAACAATAATGAAATTATATACATTATCTGTGATAATACCCATCTCCTTCAAATTACTCCTTGCTCCTTTAACATGAGAGAATGCGGTTAATGGTCAATCCATCAATCTTTACATAGGCAACATTAGTAGTAAGCATAAGTTCTATTTTGGCCATATAGAATACAGTGTTCATTAAGACAACAGCAGCTCCTTTATCTGCTGGGCGCACTGTTAAATATTTATTTCCTTGTATTTCCTTATGTAGTGACTTAATTCAATATGTAGTGTTCACTTTTAAACTTAATCTCAATCTCTTGCTGCATTTTCTCTATGGAGTTTACCAGTACCTATGAGGAAGAAAAAGGAGAAAAGGTTGGAACAGCAAGGAGAGGAGATGGCGAAGAGATCATACAGCAGGGACAGGAATGGAGGAAGGTCTCTGTGCGACTTCAGGTACTGATCGTTTGGTTTTAATCTTTCTAGTATTGAGCTTTCTGATATAAAGAAATGACTATTGAGTCGAGGACTCAATTTTGTACCAGCAGTCAAATAAGTCTTTACTGATGTTATAATTGAATTGGAACAATTTGGTAGAAATTTACGGCTTAAGAAACTTCTTGGTGATAGTGACCTAGCTATCTCCTCTCATGGTGCTTTAAGTAAACCTATTTGTTTATACCTAATTATGACTCAACAGTTGATGAGTTCATTAGGACATGTGAGCAACAAATACGCGAAAAGGAGCACTATAAACATAGTGATTGTTTTTATAATTTGTCATATGAAGAAAGACAAGCCCTTAAGGAAATACAAGAAAATAAATATTTAACAGTGCACCCAGCAGATAAAGGAGGGACCGTTGTCTTAATGGACATACTGTTCTATATGAACAAAATAGAACTTATGCTTACTACTAATGTTGCCTTTGTAAAGATTGACGGACTGACCATTAACCACAATGTCTGTCATGTTAAAGGAGCAATGAGTAATTTGAAGGAGATGGGTATTATCACAGATGACATATATATATATATATATATATATATATATATATAAATTTCATTATTGTTGAACACCTGACAGTACCCGTTTTTAAGGCGCTGTCAAAGATGCATAAATGTTAGCTTGATCCACCCCTTAGGCCCATAGTTTCGGGCAGGGAGTGGGTCAATGAATATTGCTCCATGTGGGTTGAATATAGGATGAAATCAATTGAGAGACAAGTACCTAGGATTTTGAGAGACAGTGTCCATTTTTTGACAGATTTATATGAGTTTTTAGAAACTTGTGTTCATGATAAGAACTTTTTACTAGTGACACTGGATGTACATGATTTATTCCCGGTTATACCCAATGTATATGGCTTAGGAGCAGTTAAGAAGTTATTACTTGAAAAGTGTACATTTTAATGGGCATGATATACAGCAGGTTATCAGCCTCTTGGAGATTGTCTTGGAACAGAATGTCTCTCTCTTTGAAGGGCAGTACTTTTGGCAGAAATGGGGGGCCGCAATGGGGGACCCCCTGTGTGAACTCTTATGCCAATTTGGTACTTGCTCAGTGGGAGAAAAAGGTTATTTTTGAGGCTGCACACCAATGGAAACAGCAACTGGCTTTTTACACTCGTTTTGTAGACTATGTGTTTATTTTATGGGCAGGCACTCATGAAACCTTGCTGGACTTTGTCAGATGTCTGGAAGGCACTACTAGTTTTTTACGATTTACAGTCAATTCCCCTTACAAGGAGATAGAGCGAAGTGGGCATAGAGTGTTTAACACCAAAGTGTTCAGAAAAGCCTGCTGGAAAAATGGACTCTTAGCTAATGACAGTACGTATCCAGGCTTTGTTTTTCGTAACATAGTGAAAGGACAGTCCTTACGACTGACGAGGTTATGTACTGATGATAAACCCTACAGGAAGAATTAGTGACTTTTACTAACAGTCTGCTACCTAGTGGATATACGCCTATGGAGTTAAAAGGGATAATGGGTGATGTCGTGGGCAGCAAGGACACCAAGAGTGCACCTTGGTTCTCCAATCAAGGCATATCAAACAGGCATAATATGTACAATAAACGGAGTAAATGGTATGATAACAGTGTAAGAAGTAAAGTGCCCCTACAGTTAACCTACAGCAGTGATATCAGGCGGGTGCAAGACATCATTAGAGAGAACTGGAGAATTTTACAAACAGATGATTCTCTGAAGGAACTGGTGGTGGGTAGCCCACATTTCATATACAAGAGAAATAAAAATTTGAAGCAGATCCTTTGTGATAAACCCCATAGGGATGAGAGACAAAAGGAGAAGGTTGGAATGTTTCCATGTCAAAGATGTAAAGCCTGCAAATATATTAACAGATCTTGTGCATTTGTTCACCCCACTACACAGAGGAAATCTACCCTGAGAGTTCTGGCTACTTGCCTGTCCCAGAATATAATATATCTAGCTACTTGTGTAGACTGTTCTTCCTTCTATGTGGGGAAGACAAATTGTAGATTTAAGGACAGAATATTGAAATACTTATCAGCCATCAGGCTTAAAGACAAATGTAACGCACTTTCCCAACATATAGAAAGATATCCAGGACGTCATTTTCTGTTTTTGGCATTGCAATAGGTTAATTTGGGAGGGAGAAAGGGCGACATTACTAGTAATACTGAGTACTGTGAGACTAGGTGGATAATTGAACTAGGTGTGAATAGTTATCCAGGGCTTAATGGCATGGTACCTTTAAAGCCTGTTTTAAGTAGGCGTACGCCTTTCATTCAGAAATTTTAGTACTTCTAACTTTTAGTACTTCTGTATTTAATTGATTGAATGATTGCTTTTATTATTTGCATAAGCTTTTGTATTTAAACTCAGCTTTACGTTGTGCGGTTTGTGTCAGAGGAAAGGTTTGTACCTGAAAGCGCTAACACTCAATAAATCGCATTTGTTTTTAGCCTGGTGGACACTGGTTTTATATTCTTTTCTACTGTTGTTGATTTTTAAACCACAGACCTTTGCTACCAACTCCTGGTTTGCTTTTGAGCTTAACCATGAAGCCTTACCATTTTCTTGGTTCTTCCTTCTTTCAGACACGAGGAAATTTTCTAGACGGTCTTTGCCATTTCAACAGGCTGCTTTCTTGCCTCAGCAGCAGAGACACTCTGCAGTGGCCATTTAAGGTTCTTTACAGACGCCTCATCATCTTCTTCCCTGGTTCCACATCTTCTGCAGCTGTTGGAGTGTCCCCTGCAGGCATGGGAGAACCACTCCTGTCCGTCTCAGAGGACAGAGTAGGAAATGTTTCTGATCCTGGTCAGATTAAGATGCCTACTCCCCAGGGTGATGTACCAGTCATAAGCTCATCTGCCTCTGTGGAGTTTCTGGTTTAAAAGCAGCAAAAAATTAAACATTTATCTCCCCCTGTTTCTGTTCCCCATGACAGGGAAGATTTACTGGGCTTAGTTCACTGCTTTATTCAGGCTCTTGGCCCTTTACATTCTGGTTTTACCGGTAAAAGAAAAAATCTTAAGTTTCAGATCATTCCTACTATGATAAACAGGGAACAGAATTTCAGGGAACTCTTCCAGTCATTTCCCCACAGACATCAGATTCTATTTCTGAAGAGATTTTTTTTTTCCATTTTTCCTTTGGAAGAATTTTCCTTTTCTGAAACCATTCCTAGAATAGATTAATATTTTTCAGGGGGAGCAAAATGTCATTCCAAGTTTTTTCAAAAATTATTCAAATTTATTACAACTGGAATTTCTACAGCCATTCCTCCTGTGCTGCCAGCTTTGTGGGATCTTTTTATTACAGCCTAAAACATATCAGAAAACCAGCATGCAAATCCAAAAGGCAGATAGACTGTAAGAGGTTCCTCCTCTTATAAAATACTCATTTCATCTCCCAGCACTGACCCTACAGTGATTCCTTAGTCAAATAATTCTGCAGCTAAACATCCAGTAAATGCTAATCCCTCCTCCACTGACAAGGTTGGAAAAGTTTTTGACATATTTGGAAAAACAGTATATTCTTACACCATGCGTATTTTTAGCATACCTTAATGAGAAGCTCCCATGTTAAAAGCTTTTCCTTGCTTCTTTTGAAAAATGAGAACATGACTGCCATTTTTCCTTCTTTTAGTAACTCTTCACTAAAAGTTAATGACTCAGCTGATGCTTCTTCTACAGCAACAGCTACTGGATCTATTACGACAAAACTTGGTTATGTTCTTTAAATGTGCCTGAATGTGTAACAGCTTAAATTTAGAACTTTTCCCTTGACAGGAAAGTTGTATTCAGGTCATCTGCTGCCGACATCCTTGGAGGAAAGAATTATATGACGAGAGGAAAACTGATTCAAGGGGTGACTTTTTTAACCTTCTTTCCTTCTCCATCTTTCTTAAATGTTTCATCTTTATTTCAGGATCTTTTAATAAAAGCAAATTAAGCAGACTCGGCAATATTCAAGCAAGCAAAGGTCAGAGGACACCCCTACAAGTATGACTGACCATCTAAAAATCCAATCTCTCACCCTGGCAATCATTAATTCTTTCCCTACTACAGGATCTCCATTTCTCTCTCTGGCAGCAGTCCATTAGGGTTCTGATGGCTGTGAGAGTCCCTAACTCCTTTTCAGGGATTCACTTGACATAAATCAGCCAGATCAAACTTCTTTATTGTACTCAGTCTATCAATATCTACTACCTCTAAAGTTAATAGAGCTTGTCCCTCTTACGCTTGTAGGGAATGTGTTTTATTTAAGGATGTTTCTAGATCAAAGAAAGAAACTTCAGAGAGACCGGTCCTCAAGCTTTCCTTTCTTAACTAGTTTGTGGAATTTCCAAATGTCAAAAATCTACTCCTTTTAAAACCAATTACCTCTCATTTCCCCTTTTAGTTTTTTTTTTTTGTAACCAAAGATTTAAAATATCACATTCGTATAAGCTACAGTTTTTCAACAATTTTTATATGGTTTTCAGCGTCTGGATTACACTTTGTGAACACGACTTGAGTGTTGGCTCTAGTGACAGCCTAATGCAAGGTATTCACTTTTTGCTTATTTAGATAGATTGCTTATCATTGCAAAGTCCGTTTCAAAAAAGTGTTAGAAATCCTTCACTTGGGTAAGAGATCACCATCACAGACTGGGTTTTCATGAGAATATTCAAAATTATTGCATTATTCCATCCCACACAATGCTACTCCTTGGATACCTCCTGGATACTTCCACTCAAACTGCTTTTTGTCCACAGGATAAACTCAATTTGTAGATGTATTATGAGTTTTTCCACTCAGTCTAGCACATCTGAAAAAGAACTTAAAGATTTTAGGTTTCATGGCATCTGTGATTCTCATGATTCTAGCTACATTTCACATAAATACAAAAATAAAAAATGTATGATGTCTAAAATCTGTTTGGTCCTAACATCAACAACACCTGATCTTCCTAATTTCAGTTTGGGGACCAACAAAAAATGAATTGTTTTTGATGGAGAGACCACTTTTATCCAAATCCAAGTCTCCCATGCTATGTTACAACTAATGCCACAGGGTCTGCTTGGAGGGCTGCCTCTTGGGAGGTTAAAAAAAGTGTAGGGCCTTTGGAATGAAAAATACAGACCAAACACTTGCATCAAATAGTTAGTTGTTGGCAGTAATAAATGCACTCAACTCTGTCAATCATTTAAATAGATTCCAGTTATACCCAACTATCATCTGTGTACTTATAAATGTTTTAAAGTTTAAGTTCTTCTCCCAGGGTCTCCTATAAAAAGGGGTCTTGCATATCCCAGTTATACAACACAGGTAAACAAATGCAGTCAAAGCAAATCAATAAATAATGTGATCCTTTGGACCTCTAGAAATGATCACAGACTAAGCACATTGACGTGGTACATTAAAAAATGGCATTTCCATATCTCATACTATGTGAACATTAGCCATAGCAACCTGGGATAATAGCAATTATCAACAACTGCACTCTACAGGAGTCTAACTTTCAATCAGAGCAAAACCTTTGTGACAGATGAGCTGAGAAGGAACATGAAAGACCTTCATGGAAACAGAATGGGGTGGGTCTTCCAGGATTTGATCCAGTGGTGGGGAATAGATCAAATAGGTAAGTTTTCCTCCATTCACAAACACCTGGCAAAATTTGTTCCAGGATTCCTTGCAAGCAGCCTGAAAACAGATATATTCTCTTTCTTGAAGGGGCAATTTCTTGCATGCTTTTCTACCCCTTACACTGATATTCAGGGTCATTATGAAGATTCAGAAGAGCTTTTTTCGATCTTTGTGGTGACTCCCTTCTGATCCAGAAAACAGTGGTTCCTTTCTTTTGGAAATGGAAAAGGGCAATTACCACAAACTTCTTCAGAGACTACACCTGGTCAAACAACACAGGAGCTGTTTGATAGTCCCCCAGCTTCAAACATTGTAACAGGCTTCCTAGATGACAAAATGTTAATACCTTCTACCCCCCCCCCCCGAGAACATGCAGCAGGTATTATTGGAGTCAAAGACACCTGCTAAGAGAAAATTATATGTATTAGCTCATGCACAATATTTTCTAGTTGATCCCACTTAGACTCCATTATGGTTAGCATTTCCTCTGGTTCTAAAATATTTGTCTGAGTTTTTATCCTCTGGGCTTTTCTATTCCTGTATTTAGGTTCGGCAGTATGCCATCTCGGCATGGCTGCCAATGGATCCTCCTCTTTCAATGTACTCTCATGTCAAAATGTTTTTAAAAGGAATCTGTCCACTTAAAAAAACAGACTGGGAATTTAATTTTGTTTTGAAAAAATATACACATCTTTTGTTCCATTTGATCCGGCTATTCAGGTTGATAGGAAATTTTTATCATGGAAACAATGTTGCCAACTGCTCCATCTGCAATAGGAATAGCGGAGTTGTTAGCTCTTACAGTTGGTCAACCTTCTCGTTTTCCTGAAGGACAGTGTTTCCTCGAGAATGACATTTTCATTTATGCCTAGAATAGTATCAGAGTCAACTGAGTCCAGCAGCTATCAATCTCCCTTGTCTTCTTTCCAGAATGTATAATGAGGGAGAATTGATACTTCTTACCCAGGATGTCTACATACAACGCTGATACTATCTTCACAGAACAAAAACCTTCAGAAATTACATCCAGTTACTTATGAAATAAAAAAAAAAAAAAAAAAAAAAAACAAATTCGAACCACCAGTATTAAAAACAGGCACTTTCCAAATGGTTTTCACATGCTATTGCCTTGTTATTCCCACCATAACAGGTCAATTCCAGGCAGGATCAAGGCACACTGTACTAGGGCTTTTACCCTTTCCAAAGTGCCATTGAATAAGCAGACAGTACAAGAATTCTGAAGGTAGCATCTTGGTCTTGGTCCTCTTTGCATGCTTTTACAAAGCACATTCTTTTTCCAGATCTAGAGCAGGCTTTGCTAAGACCATTCTCCAAGGCTTCCTGGACCTTCGTACTTCCTCTAACCTTTCTTTCTAAGCTTTGGTATTCTATCCATAGAGCTCTGGCTACTACAGCAGTAATCAAATGATGAATATACGGCAAGTTTACTTACATAACTGTACTAACAATACAAGTTTGAATGATTGTTGCTGCAGTAGCCCCCCCCTTTTTTTATATGGCTTGTGTATCCCAGGGTGAGGAACTGGATTCCCTTTACCATGCACTGACCTCTTTCTGGCTTCTATCTTCCCTTTTTCAGTTGGCATGGAAGCTCTCAAGAGCTTGGGGCCAGACTGATGTTTTTCTCCTTGTTTTGCTCGAGCTTCCAATGGTCTGGGCAAGTGGAATGTGCTCTTAAGCTTTGGAAGCAGACTGGCTGTTAAATCCTAGGCAGGATATAACCCATACAGGGATTCAGATTCAGGCTACTAAGCAGTGAGACATTTCCCTGCAGTACATCCAGTTGGGGAAGCATGGCTGAAAGGACATTCACCTGCAGACATACAGCTGCTGCAAATTCCCTGTAGACAAAGACAACCATGCAATGCCAAGCCCACAGCTTCAACAATCTAATGCACAGGGGAAATAATGTCCATTGCCCATAAGAGACACAGAGGCAGCCAATAATATGACAGGCATTAGCAGCAGGCCACCCAGTTGGCTTGTTAGTGACAGTACAAATGCAGTGCACAATGGGTCGTACCTATACTGGTGTGTGTGTGTGTGCACTATAACCCCTACAGTCTGCAGAACCATTACCCAAGAAACACTAAAGCATAACTGAGACTACAGAAGCATGCAGGTTTTCCTCTAATGTTGTACACTTCTACATGTTGTACTCACATAAGCATGTACCCAGCACAACTCACATTGCTTCACCTGATGAATGCAATTATTTGTTAAAGCTCTGGGCACGGTGCTGTGTCCTTACATTTAAAGACAAGAAATTTACAGCAGTCAATGTCACTTCAGCCATGAGTCTCCAACCAAATGTACTGCAGGGAAATGCCTCACTGACTAGGAACTTGACTCCCCCCCCCCTCCCCCATATAGCTTAGACTACTGCAGCAGTGATGATTCAAACATCTTCCATTATGGTAAGATTACTTACACAACTGTAATTTATTTTTATACGGCTACAAATGAGAATGAGTTCAACTTCCAAGACAATACTGGATGATCAGTGGTCAAATATTTCACACATTTTATCAAAAGTTAAACATGTTATGTAATGATGTATTATGTTAAAAGACCTCCAGATGGTGTTACTACACACAATAAGGGGCTTCACCAAGTGTCAGAAGGACTGGATTGCTCCATGTTTATCGCATACATTTTGCACATGGTAGTATTTAACTAAATTAAACAAAGTTTAGAATAAAGGAATTTTCATTACAAAGGTGCAACGGAGGAGATGAAAAATGCCCCAGCACTAGACTGTATAAAGGTCAGAAGGCCAAGAATTTGACTGCTGGTTAGCTGGGGGTAGAGGGTGTTCATGATTACAATAAATGGTTTGTATTGTAAACTGCTGATAAAATTGATTACAATAAATCTATATATACATCTATAGATATATATATAAATATATATGTGTAATATATAAAATATATTTATATATATATCTATATCTCTCTCTCTCTCTATATATATATATATATATATATATATATATATATATAAATATAAATACATATATAAATATCAATATAT